>NW_028259154.1:18787878-19090909 GCF_977971745.1 Zootermopsis nevadensis | reverse complement strand
GACGACCATCATTACTTCATATTCAAGAATACAAATGGCCTAAACCGAAGCACACCATTATGGAGCAGACTATAGGCGAGCGTGAAGATTATAGCATTCCCGACCTGAGCTCCAGACAGCCATATCTTCACGCTCCGGCCACTATAAACCGAGCGGAAAGTCTGCCTGTACCACTTGACAAATATGTATAGATGTAACAATGAAGAACAATTTCCAACGCCACCGTCGGGAACAGAATCATGGCCGTATCGTCCGTAGGCGCTGTAAAAGATCAGCTAATTACATTTCCCATGGGCAAATAGCCTGCTTCTGTCACAGCATTCAATTATTATTTCTTCGAACAAAGTGAAAGCACATAGGGTCCATTGCCATGGTCCATAGTTCATACTTTCGTATTGTTCCCATCTTTTATACGTTAACGTGTCATGTGACCGAAATCGATTAAATTTCGTACTGGGGTGTACACTGAAAGTTGACAACCAATGTAACTCTAATTTTAATAAACTGTATGAATTTAATTTTGGTCCATACCGATCCAACCTAACCGAACTTAAAAAAATACTTTATTCGCAGATACATCAAACTTCATTAATTGTCTCAAACAAGGCTTATTGTAAAAGAAGTAGGAATATTACTTAATATACAGATCTCACCAAGATCTATAATTTTCATTGTAAACATTTTTCTATATGTACTCTATCCTTGACCACTTGTATCCATTCCACACCCTCCTTTAAGATAAATTTTAATATTATCCTCCCAACTATGCTCGGATCTTCCAAAATGGCTTCTCTCTCATATTTTCAGGTTACATTTTTGCTCGCATTTCTAATGTTCTTCATACATCCTTCATGTCCCACTCGTCTCATCTTCCTTGATTTCATCACACTAATACTATATTCCGAAAGAAGCCAGTGGTCACCTGAATGAGAGTACTCATGTCAGTATCAGGATAATAAGCTGAATGGCCAGTTCCAATTTCTCGCCACATAACCGTTCGTCTCAGTTAGGACACACTAAAAACTCCTAGGCTAAAGAAATAATTGGCATTGTTCACATCTAACAATGATCCAAAATCCAATTACGGCATTCATCGGTGTACTCCGTGATAACAATGACGTTTATACGAAACTGGACTCATTTTCCACAAATGAAGAACGTTGAGGTGGTCTGACCGAACTGGAGTCAGCTAGGACCACAACCCAAACTAGCACCAAATTCCTGCAAGGTCGTTCTCTCAAGGTCGACTGACCCAGAGTCCAGTGTTGCTGCAACAGCCAACCATCAGTTCAAATGCCTGCAGTCCGTGTACACATTAAAACCTGCTATTATTCACCGAGACCGACAAAAATATGGAATTCTCTGCGAGGCCCCACAAAGCTTTTGGTACACTTGGCTTTAGACCCATGTTACGACCTCAACCGAAATTACTGACTACGTCTTCGTTCGGCAACTTTCATTTCTCGATGTAACTGTGTGGTTCTTGTTCCTTTTAACTGTGGCAGAACCCCGGATTTAAGTAAGACATACATCAGGAGTATGACAGATTTCACAGGTTGCAGCAGACAAATTTACTAACTCTATGTAAGTGTTTTTGACAAATTTATAGTCAGTCAACAAATTCCCCGCGGCCCGGGCCCTATCCTGAGCCAAACGAATCCAATCCACGCCTCCAAACCCTACTCCCTTAAGATCCATTTTAACAGTATCCTTCCATCTATGCCGAAGTGGCCTGTGTAACATTTCATTAACAAGGTGGGTTTTAATCTTGAAGCTGGATGACCACCCCTTGTCGGTTATCCGCTACTGCTTATTCAAACAACTGCAGCTTCCGTCCATACCGCTATCAGCAGCAACCTAAGGACGCATCATGCCGTGGTTATAAGGGACCCACTCGGTACTTTTAATATCACAATTATGCTGGGAAGTAATAATAAAAGTACAGCGTTATGCTTTCTCACACTCCAAACACAATCTCAAAAGTAACACCAATATTACTGCATCAAATGAATGCCTAAGGCTTAAATATAATTCGCATGCGTGATGCTGACAAGCATTTTAAGGTTGCAAGACTCAATAAAACTGCCAACAAATATATGCAGTTTCAAACACTTTTTATTCATATAATTACGTCCGTTGACGTCTGACATTGTCGAACGCAAAAAGAGAAATAGGCAACATTTAACTTCTGGGCACTTTCATTAAGAATTCTGCATACGTAACGTCTTCTCCCATTTATATTACTAGAAACCTGTTATTAATAATTTTCCCTCTGTCTGACAGAAATTACCAAGGCGTTGCGTTTCATTGTAGTCCTGGGGCAAATAAAATTTTCCCAACATCACGTTATCTAATGTCAGGATGAAAATAACCCTACCCATTAAACCCTGCCCACTGAATAACCAATGGATCGAGAGGTCGGGTAAAGATTTGTTGGATACCAAGTGCCATGAATATACGATGTTTGCCTTCCCAAAACACTCTGTATCACTTTTCACCAAATGTAGGAGCCGATACAGCCCTGTGCCTCAGTCTCCACCGGCTGTAGCAATCAGACAACTGCTCGCCGATCCTTTCCGAGGTTAAGAACGAGCGGAGGTGTCCTTCTTGAGACGCTTCAGATGATCAAGTAAGTTAGATTCTGTTACTGAGAAGCGATTTTCACAACTGGTTTCGTATGTTTCTTATCTTGGGGTGGGACACATTTCCATAGGTCAAACAGACACGTGTACACCCTCGGCATCGGATTTCAATGGAAATGTACTCCACCTACAGAAGATGACAGCGGGGAGAAGGGGACAAGCAGAAAGAGAAAAGATGCTACAACAGCATCACGAAATATCTGAATGTGTTTTTTATACCGACTGGAAGCGTTGTTTCTTCCATCCTCCATTCTACGACAACGCGAATCAGATGCTTCTACAACGCCAGAGAGCGCCGTAGGGCAACTAAGAGAAGGGGAAGTTCTCTCAAAAACGGGAGCAACCAGCTGTCCAAACCCGACCTATTATTGATTGCACTATCATTACAGCACTACCGTGAAGACCTCCACAGGAAAGAAGGAAAACTGATGGGACTGAGCTTGGTAACGTGTGGTTTCTTATGTTAACACTTTGAAGCCAAAAGGATCTTCTGAGTAGTATCAAGAAACACAGACCATACCCCACATCTCACCACAAAGATCAATTTGTTAATGCCGCCTAAGGAAATAATCGATGTCTGAGAACCATAAGAAACACATAAATATAATCTGTGGTCAAAATTTAATTATACATTATTAATGCTTATGGTGCATAGTTACCACTGCACTTTTTCAAGGAACTGAGGAAACAACATAAATTACAAGTGTTTGAAAGTACGGGCTCACAAGAATATTTGGACCTAACTCCATGGTGCATAGTCCTTAAAAATCACACATTTACTCAGTCAAGAAATTCGCCTTTTACGAAACCCGCCTTTAATGTCACAGCTTTCACAACAGCCCGCCACAGGTCTATATCCTGAGCCAGATTAATCCAGTCCACGCCCTCACATGAGGAATTTAAGATATTGCAAGACAGTGACATTAAGGAAGCTTAAACAAGCTGGGCACGTGGTAAGGATGGGGTAGACAATGAATGCATAGCTACAGAATTTTGATGAAGAAACCTCTTTGAAAAGATCCTGTTGTAAGATCCAGAATGACATGGAAGAACAAAATTAGGGCTGCTGTTAAGCAGGTGGGTTGCAAAACCTTACATGGCTTAGGTTGCAAACAAAACAAAAAAAAACACGAAGAGTTCTTACATGCATTGAACACGTGGAACTACAGTAAATATAATACTAGTAACTGTTGTAATTTGAGTGGTTTCCGCTTTATTAAACTAATTTTTCTGTCCAGTGGTCAGCCGTAGTATAAATAAAATGGGCACTCGTATCACTCATCACATCAACCCTCATGATGGAGGCAGGGAATAACTCTGAAATATTGGATTCCAACTCCATATTTGCACGGCTGACAGCCTGAAGAGACTTCAATGCATGTGACGACAAACATAAATGAACAGAAGCGGCAAAAATGAAGTTTAAGACCCTCGGCTTGAAATAGACTACGCAATTACAAACAAAGATAACATGCCTGCTAAAACACGTTAAAAACTTAATATTGATAATACACTCCATCAGATATGAAGAGATGGGAAAGTCGCGTAGATAGAATGGGACCAGGATAGCACAGATTTATAATCCCAAAGGACAAAATGTAGAAGGCCATAAAGACGCTGGAAAGAAAATTCTGAGGATGGTAGAGACAGTTACCTAAATATTAAACGTAAGAAGAAGGCGGTTTGCTAATCTAAAGTGCCAATACCCATGTCAGCAGAATGAGTACAGACCTCATGAAATGAAGTTTTCGTTAAGTGAATATCAAAAACCTTATTCTCCGAATACAATGTTGAACAACTACTTAACTAACTAACTAGCTGTTTCGTCTCTCTGGGACGAAGATCGAATGAACAAGATGGGGTCAAAGTAAGACACGCGTGTGTATTGTTTATGTATAAGAATGCAGCACCAGAGTTATCATCAATGCTTCTTGCTGATTGTACTTCCGTTCTCACGCGGTCACCTAACGCCAAACTAGGCCTACTGTATACTGTATGTATCTCACTGCAAGCCGCTCTAACAACACCGAGTGCTTTGCACATCTTCACACATGTCAGCATGAAGCTCCTACAGCAACGCGCACATAGAACTGGGGTCCAGTACCTGTAGACCATTGTTTACACACTTTTAATGAAAATTAAAGACATGGGGATCACAAGATCATATGTACATTGCCCATGGCCCACAACAGCCACGAAGCGACCCTGACTGTATGGCATTACGAGCAACGAGTTTTAAGTTTCTGGAAATTTCTAGGACTACGTAGCATCCACGTGCTAAGTGTTCGGGAAGGCCACAGTTCCAGACAGCAATCCTGATTGTGTAGTTTTCATCTGCTTTCGCAGTCCTTCAAGACGACACCGTACAACAGTTCACACAATCCTACCATTTCACCGAACATCGCGGTCAACTGGCCAGTATTCAGGAGGTCCGAATACCGGCTATTCTGATTAAGGAGTTCGTGGCTATCCTCGACCCCTCCGGGCAAATACTAGGACAGTACCTTAATCATTCGACGTTATGCTGTTCATAAAATGTCGTAAAACCAACCCTGCAATCGGTAAACAGCATAAGCTGAGTAGAGCACCAGCCTCGGACTGAAAAGTAACCGGATCCAAACCGACCCATGCCTACTAACTTCACCTGTTGTTGGAAAAACGCCAACTCCCGAAACGTCGTGCATAATAAATACACTCAGACCACTGGGCAATGCTCAGCACAACTGAGGGTCACTTGTCTTTTGTCAAAGAGTGAAACGGAAGGAAAACACTGCTACCTGGGTGATGACATTTTCCTTCACTTGGTGATGGCAATGTTGGGTCATCTATCCTCTACATTTATCTTCATATATTCGGAAGTATTCGGACATTTCCGTGTGTTCGCTATGTTGTGTCGCCAGGTTCGCGTAACACAGGTAGCGGAGCTGTGTTATGGGTTCACACAGAGCGCGAAAGAGACGGAAAGCCCATGGCACGAGGATAAACCGATGCTATGCCGGAGCTACGCAGCGTCGTTGCCACATTCAAAAACTTGTTACTACAACCGACATTCGAGGGACAATAAAAATGAAACCCATCGATCCATGTACATCTGAACTAATGTTTCTTCTGCGCCACCAGTGCGGTTGCTCTCTACAACGGTCTTTTCGTCGTCTCTTGTAATGACGTCGCCGGCAAGATGGCTGTCAACAGGATTGCAGCGACGTGTAGTCTGGTAGAAGTTTACCAACGTCTTAGAGGTCCAAGCTGCCTGCATCATCATCGCCCTGATGATGGAGGCAGCAAGCGCTACAACCCATCACCAACGCTCCTGGATTCTACTATACCTCTTTTTAATACACTTTAATAATATCCCCTCACTTACGCCAAAATCTCCAAAGTGGTCACATTCTACGACTGAAGTTTTGTAAGCATTCCACCCATCTTATCTCAATTTGATCGCCCTAATAACTACATTTAGTTGGCTATAACTCCTCGTCTTTTACAGAAAAAGAAGTTTCCTTTCTCTGCTCACAATAACCCCTGAGCTAGACGAATCTACTCACAATCCACATCTTCACGGTCGATTTCGTTAACACCCATTTTAATATTATCCTCCCGTCTACGCATGTATCCCAAATGGTCTCTTCGAGTTTCGCAACTAAAACTGCATAAATTTCGTATCTCTTCCATGCGTGCTACATATTCCGTTCATTTTATCCCCCTTCATTTGCTTTCCCTATTTGTTCAGAGAACTGGCATTCTACAGCACGCACCATTTAAAAGGCAACAAAACAACCATCACATACTACGGTCCACTCGAGTCAAGGTCGCCATGTTCGCTAGACCGCTGTTCACGCCAGTTGCGCAAAGACCTATGGAATGGCAAACATGGCGCATTCACAAGCAAAACGTGTGTTCACTCTCGAACATTACATCACTCTGATATCGTTTAATGCTGTTCGTGAAACATTTAGAAATGCTTATCCCGACAAGGAAGTACCGACTGGTAACAATTTCAGGCCAGCAGCAAGTATTTGTACAGTGGTTAGGACTGCGTTTTAATTGGAACACTGTGTATTATGTATTTTGCCATAAACTATACAGCACTATCCTTTGGAGCCTTACCCACTAATTAACGTGTAATAATTTTGGCATACTGCTCTGGGGCGGTCACGCATGCACGAGTCCCACAAACAACTCCGCAGCTGAATATTGGAGATGACATTAGCCGCTGCCCCTCTGTGCAGACGTCTTTATTTTTACGGTTAATTTAACGACGATGTCAGGATCTCGGACTACATATCGTCGAATGATCATCAACTACTACAAGGATTGGGCCTATTGACCTGTTCAGCGACAGTTTCTCAAAAGCAACTTGACCTTATTAGTCCTATAGGGTGCATTTGAGTAGGGACTGGAAAGGATGTGGAAGGAAGCGGCCGTAGCAATAATTTAAATTTCTATTTCCGCATTTACTGAGGGAAACTAAAAAAACCCTCAGGGTATATGGTTTCATAGTCTGAGCTTAATCCCGGCACCTCCCGAATACCAAGCAGGTGTGCAAACTACAGGGACGCAAAGTTCGGTCTAATTCATGTATGTTTCAGCACTGTATCCCAAATCCGGTGCCGTGGCTCGGTCAGACAAAGGAAAGAATTGTCTGATATAATACTGAAATTTATTACGTCATACTTCTTACTCGTATATAGCTTAAATTTAAAACAAATGCTTCTAGTTTAGAATGCTGAAGTCTTGGGTTCGATATTAAAAATAGAAAATACAAAGTATGTTATGATACTGATAATCAATCACTTAAAATCTCGTCGGTATATTAAAATATATCTCAGAGTACACACTGCATAATATTGATCTGTCGGCTACTTGTCCTGGGCAAACTAAAATACAAATTACAATTCTCGACTCTACAGACCGCAGCAGTATAATACTAACACAATGGAAATCATTTTGTAACGGGTTACAGGAGGCTTGGTGAAGTTAAATTTAAATTTCGTAGCAGGCTGCTATACCGTCCCGCATCACACACCTGTCGGAGAAGTTGCCGATACAGCATGGCGAAGTAAGAGTGATTTCTCAGCGACTTGTTAAATGTGAAGTTATTTTGGATTATGACCAGGATGTCAATTAAATCAGCGTGAATACCAGAACGCAAACGGTGATACGGCAATTCTTGTCAACAAAAATATAATGAAATTCATAATGCAGCAATCATTTATACACATCCCACTTCATTAAAAAGAAAAAGGGTGCAAGATCAACGTAACACTGAACCTGCACTTCATATGATCTACACAAATGCAGAGAGTAATCTGACAGACGAAGATACGAAACTCCCCTAAACTGCGCCAACAGATCAGATATATTCCCATGAATGAATGAATCATGCATTTACAACGACACTCTCACCAGCTGACAACAGGTGAAATGTCATTAACTTTGAACCAGGAAAGTTTCGTTTGTTTATTTACTGGTTACAAGAGTCAAGAAAGTGGCACTTAAGGTAATGTGACACAACAGCAACTATGAATACAACGAACAGGTTAGCATAGTGGTATCTTAATTTGGAAAGTACGAGGGCCAAAATTCGTTCCCAACGGTTTGCATGCTTTCTTTTTGTGGCTAAAGGAAATGTCGTGACAGTAATCTGCCTTCGATGTACAACGTTAACCATTCTCCCATAACCATAAATACGGGTTCGAATCCCGACTCAGCCACCCTGAGGTAGGTCGTTTGTGTTTTTCCTTAGTCCTTCCACGCAAATATTAAGATTCTACTTTAAAACAGCCAGTGACTATGCCTTCCACATAGTTTGTAAATGATTATCCACAATCCTTTTATGAAACGTTTGGCGGTTCAAAAGCTTGTGAGAATATGCCAGGAACATTGGTATTTTTCCTGTCTGCGGAGTGTTATGTATTACTAGAACAGCTTATGCCAATGAAGGTTACCAAGAAACATTTTTTTTATTAGTGTTCTGTCTGACGACAGGTCCATATGAACAGGATCCTTCCATCCTTTTCTCGGACTGGGACCTGTTCATATACGTTCTTGGCAGATGATCCAGAAGTGGTTTGCCATAGCCTTCTTCTGTGTGTGAATGGAGTAATTGTTGGGATGCCACGGAGAAACCGGAGAAGCCCCCGGAGGAAAACTCCGTGTTGCCTAGACCACGGCCTTGCCCAACACAAGTTATAAATTCGGGCACCGCCGGGAATCGAACTCGGGACCCCAGGATTACAAGGCCAGCGTTCTAACCGCTAGACCACCGTGGCAAGGAACATTACTGACAAGAAATTTCAGGTTCCCACGGCGGTAAATATGTCGATGTTGGTCTACAGCCCCGAATATGGATTTAGTAAATGACTTCGTAACGTTCGTATCTATGTATCTGCAAATCCAACAATGCGTTACAATCCAAAAGACCAACATAGATTTAATGTTTCATAAAATAATTGTTGCGTTCACCTTTGTTGTTAATTTCAAAAGGCCAAATTTACGAAAACCTTTTGTTTCTTTGTAACAAGCGTAATGAATTTCACACACCGATTTCTCAAGTCCATATACCGTTAAATATACCAGCTCGTAAACACGAAACTTACATAAGTTTATAAATCGGACAACAAACCTCATCCGCAACTTCAAATCACAAATTCTTATGAAGTGTGCAAATATAGCCTTAAGAAGAGATGTCGAGCCAGAATGCGAACAGATAATGGAAACAAGAGAAGATGAAAACCCGCTGATGTCACCTGCTCACGGCATCTGCTGAGGCTTGATAATTACCTAAGCAACTGCAATGTGTCGAGTGGTTTCGAAGACGCAACCAGACAACGATGAGCAACATTCGAGGCTGGGGGTTCATTTTGTACGCTGCATTCAGCTTTCAGAGAAAGTAGCCGATTTCTGACTAAACAACGGGGAGATAAATTTAAATACGACATAAATCACACTTAGTTCATTTTAAAAGGTCCTTTTCACCAGGTTTGCATGGAAAAACGCGTTTTTCGCTTCTTTAAGGAAGAAGCCCCCTAGAATGATCAAGGTTTTCGCAAAAACGTAATCGCTAAAATCCTTCCATTCGGTCCTCTCCTAACCACGTGGTTGATATAGCTTTTTCGACGCCTCTTTTTTTAACCATGTGATCGCTCGCTATTGGATATATCTTCTCTGTATGTAAAATCACTTCCTAATTCTTGCAACGACATTCACTCTGATGATGGCAACTGCAATTTTTGCCAAAATGGACAAACAACTTTCGACACGGCTTATCCCCAAAAGCCGAAGTCATACACATGCAAATATTGCGAATATTCGAAAAATGTCAATACAGATTGTGTACATTTGTGTCGCTATTTCCACTCTTCGCCTTCCACGGAGTGTGCGCTAATTTCAGCTTTGCCAGCAGTGACAATTCTCTATTTCAATGAAGAGTGTCAATCTCTATTTCCAATAGTGCAGAGAGTGTACAGTTTTAAAGGCTCCGCTGTGGTTTAGCCTTCAACATTCCTAAGCGCGCGGAGCTGACGGCAACATCGCAATGGAGGCACATTCCCGAGCGAGTTTCTCTCCCTGGGACTATCACACTCTGGCCCGGCCCACGTCTGTGCTCTTACGAGACTTCTGCCCGCATGCATGGACCGACGCATGGTTTGTTTTCCGACGCATTTGCATTAAATACCGCACAATACATATTCTGTTGACGGCAGACAGACATCTGCGTTGTGACCCTGTGTGACATGTAGTTTGGTGCCAACAACCCGATGCCTCCAACTTCGGACCTGAAGATGTAGGCAGTGTGTTCCACAGAACCGTTGGCCCTCACCGCTCCACCGTCGACGAATCTCATAATATTAATACGTACGCGTGGATGACCAGGGTAAATGCGGGTTTGATTCCTAGTAGGGGTAGCGATTATTTTCATCACCACGTCCAGACCGGGTCTAGGGCCGACCCATGCTACAGCGATCTTTCCCTGAGGCTAAAGTGGCCGAATTTCCATCTCTTGCCGACATAAATCTGTAACTTCGTAACTCCAATTCAGACCCTTTTCTAGTAATTGTTATCCTTGCGTCTCAGAATGAAATGTGCACGTGGTTCAACGTAATAAAACCTGTCAACGAAGTCAGAAACTTCGTTACATGCCTTCAGGTATAAAGTGATATGAAATGAAGGTCGGTCTAATTATGCAAACGTAGGAAATTCCTATCTACGGTTGTTTACCCCTGGGATAAGTTATGATGCATACCTAAAGCGACCGTGAAGAGTCACAGGAAACCTTAGTCAGCACGACCAAGATCCGAACAGGGTACCTTCCAAATACGGGGAATGAAACACATAACAAAGCATATACGCATGATTAGCCGGTAATAACTGGACTTCTACGAAGAGGAAATAATGAAACCCCGGAAAAATCTCAAGTTGGCATGCCTGGTCCCTGTCCTGGATTCATACCCAGGATCTCCCGAATCCCAGCCATATGCGTTTGAATTTCACCGACTTGTTAGTTCCCACAACACGTAACTGTAAAGGACTGATTCTTGGTTTCCGTTGTTGGCACAATCGAGCGTCGAAATCAACTTGGTTAGCATAACTGTTTCGTATTCGGAAAGTCCCGGATTCAAATCCTGGCTTCTTTCGAGATTTTACACTGTCCCTCCAAGCAAGTAACGGGCCAGTCCCTTGAAATAGGCCACGACAACTTATTAACCGTCTGGTCTTTGTAATGGAAAATTTGTTTTCTTTGATGCAGGAACTGCAAAATGATTTTTACGGAAATCGATTCCAGTACTCTGAATCGCATTAATTGGTTACGTATCGGCTGAAGTGTTCACGTTGCTGAAGGCATCCACATTCTAATTACGAGCAGCTATGTTTCCAATTTACTTACGCACCCAAAACTTATCAACTGGATTACATTGCCTCTAACGGCAGCTGCGTGTCTTTCAACCGCCCTACCATAATCGGTATGTGTGATGAATACGTAGCAGTCTGGCGAAATAACGAAACCACCGCACGCACTATCGCGACAACTTCTTGCAAAACTTCGTATAAATATTCTCCGCGTATACGTCAGCTCTTGAGTGAAGAAGAAATGACCTAGAAAGACTCGTGGTTACTAGCACGAGCAATTGGCCAGGTCATACAGGAATCTTGAATGTAATGTGCTCTTAGCGGGGAAAGCGTTTTCTTGCCTTTCCCACGGTGATCACCCCCACCACCACCCTGCTAACCTCATACAGCTTCCGGTTTCAGAACGGCAGAGCGGACTAGTGCTTGGCAACCACAACGCTCGTATGCAAATCTGAAGAAGATACACAGAAATTTGCAACAGGCACTTCAGGGTTCAAGAATTTGCCCAACTTTCTTAGGAACAATCTTGTGTGGTGTGTGAGTCAATTCGTCCGTCACCTAATTAAAATGCAACACAGAAGGAAACTACAAGCCAGCAGTCTAAGACACAAATTTGGTTGAGTAACACCATTACCACCACCGAGTACATCCCTTGTTCGGCATAATAAAACTATATCGTGAGGGAGTTCTTCTTGGGAAGCTAACAGTCGCTCAGATAGTTTAAAATTTCAGCTCTTTAAATGCCGCTGGAATGTTAATTACCGTGTTCAAATTAACCCGCCACTCGTCTCCACTTCCGCCTAGATCTTTCAAGTTGTCTCTTCCCTTCAGGTTTTCCAATTAAAATTCTGTACGGATTTTTTATCTCCCCAATATATGCTACATGCTCCGCCCTTCTCATCCTCCTACAACTTTTGTTTGGTTCAGCTCATCTAAATAAAATCGATTTTTATTTCGGTACGTTTTAGAAAAATGGAAAATAAACTTTTTAAACAAGTGTCTCGGTTATCTAATCTACTCGTTGGTGTACGCAAAATAAGAAAACCCCTTGAATGTTTAGTCGGTTCCCTTCAGAGTGTATATAAACCGCAAAAGCTCCACAAGAAAATCAAACAAATTCATTTCACCAGTGACGGGGTGGGGGAGGGGGGAACGACATGCACAGAAATTACAACCACCATCTTCTTCGCCACATGTTCACAGATACAAGCGTCTGTACAAGCAAACAATCTGTTACTTTCTAGCTGACAACTAACGTAAATTGCAAATAATATACATGGCCTATGCATGCAGAAGTGCAAGGACTAAGGCGACTGATGAACCACAAAAATGCACTTATAGTCGGCGCAGTAGTTTTTGGCCGGTGGAGAAGCTGGCGGACGGGCCTACTCCGTGTACCAGAGGTGGCACGGTCAGTGTATTTCTTTTGTTTGGGCGTTCAGTCCGATAATCTCCTCGGTGCAGTCAGCATTATACCATCGCACAAATGACTCGCTCCTAGCCTTCCCCTTCAATATTCCACCGGCCATAAACTACTGCGCCGACTATACTAAGTGAATGAATAACGTTGCTTTTCGTACCTACGCAAATTGCTTAATCTACGTGCAGTATCCATCCAAGTATCATTCCTGACTACACAAAGCCTTTGTGGAATTTGTAATTTAAACTTTTAAATTAGGTACATCAAGAGACAAATAGCAAGAGCTTCCGTACAGTACACTCCCATCAGCAACAGAGAAACGAAAATCGATGCAATCTGAATTCCATTCAGTCACGAACTGCACCAATCACGCCAATAATCTGGTAAATTTCTCACGTTTCCCTGCCGTTTATCAGGCCTTCAATTGGCCATGTTAGGTGTACGAACACTATAACACTCTGATGGCTACTGTGGTCCTGCATTTAATTACCCAGTCAGACAGCTTGCCAGTTCATTGCAACCAGCTAGCTCCCTGGCTTGGTCTCGCTAACAGAAGTTGTTCTTCCGTCCACAACGCAAACCCAAATATAACAAATAACTCACAAGAAGTCTCAGCTGGTCACGGTATTCCCCGCTTTAATGGAACACAAAGGCAATTCACTGTGTTCCTCAAAAGTCCGCCATCGGACCCGATCTTGAGCTCGCATGAAGTATTCAGTTCTTCATGCCGTTTCCTAGTGTCGGAGGGCATCTCATCTACGCATAAAGGTACGTCCAGACTACTCGGGCACGTCTGCCTCCGTGAATGTGAACGCTTTCACGAGCCCGAACCCAATCAGAACGATCAACCGGAATAATGGGCTCTAGAAGTTCGCTGTAGTGTCCGATACAGCCATCTGTACACACCGGCCCGAGCACAAGCGAGCCCAAACATGAGTAATCTGGACGTACCATTCGTCTAATATGATAATTCTCCCCGCATGATCAAAAGCCAATGATCGTACTCACCTCCAAAACGTCTTGAGCAGTCTGCAAGTACTCCCGCAACATTGCTTCTTGGATTGCCCGCCATTCCAGACGAGGGTCCTCCAACTGAGTACACTCTGCGGAAGTAAATGGGGCGAATTACATCTAACAATAACATTTACAGTAAAATTGAGAAGGAAGAATAACAAAGAGGAACTTCACATGTATCGTAAGTAAGAACACAATTCCACTGGCTACAACAGAGGTTTTCAACCCGTGGCCCGCCGATGTTTTGTGTGGCCGGCGTGACTTTTTGTAACACTGAATCAATCTGTATGATGAAACAGCTGCTGAATACGTAACGAACAAATTTATCAAGGGGAAATTACTAATAATATGCTAATCTGTTCGTGACATTAAGTTACTGGCATTAAACTGATAAGTTTCAATAAATTGACGATTTGAATATAACTGTGCGGCCCGCAAGTCGGCAAGAGATGAAAAACTAACATAATCTGCGCACAAGTAACAAGGAATTAGAAAACTAGAATGTACTTTGCCGTTGAAAACATGGTAAACACGAATGATTATGACATTATCTACATAATCCAAACATAAACCACTGTACTGTATAGGTCTAGGGGGCACAACTTCAGTCGCCACAGACAAAATGACAATTGCTGGGTCCACTGTGCGCCCCTGGTCTTGTTATGGTCCCTCAAAAAGCCCTGGTCACACTGCTAGAGCCAGAAGTGACCCTAAGACTGCTTTCAAACGTGGCTCACGCGAGCTGAAGCGACTGCTGAGGACAGACATCCCAGCAAAATGCATTGGACCCTTTCACACGAGGCTCAGTGGGCTGCAGATCAAGCCAGTCTAGCCAACGCCTTTATACGCGAGAGGCACATTGTGGAGGAAAAACTCCAGTAAGCTGTTTGTAATAGGTACTATTTATTAATAATTTATAATATTTACGCTATAAAATTTTCCCGGGGGTAAAGCCGGCCGGGGCGTGATGCTGACCACTCACCCCCATCTAGTGCCGAGGTCAAGGAAGAGAGGAGCTATACCTCCACTCACCCCAAACGCCTATATGGCGTATAGTGGGACAAACTTTACTTTATCTTACGCTATAAAATATTACTGTTACTGCTTCAAGTTCTAACATAATTTGTTGAACGCTGCTAATACACTGAAAATGTGGTGCTGGAGGGACTGAGTGAAGTTGGTAACTCTAACGGAGGGTCACGAGAGCCGAACTCTGAATTGCTTATCGCCTCCGTATGAGCTGCATACCGGCTCAGCGAGCCCCTCAGGTGAGCGGCTCACGGGCTCACGTGTGAAAGCAGTCCAATATTTATCGGCTCTAGCCACGCACAGGCAATAATCTCTAATCTGTATCTTGTCAGCACTGTGCTTTGACACAGTTTCTGGTAGATGATCCCCCTCCTGTCAGCATTTCCTGCACTTGTCCACTTGTCGCTGTCTGACATGCCCATGATTAACACAGCCATACAAGGCTAATGTCCAAAACAAGGATAATTACTAGTAAACCCATGAATTTAAAGGTTCGCTGAGGACAGGATAGTTTAGAGAGGAAATTGCGCACATTGTCCTACTGGTTGACGTCAAAATTAGTCAAAGGACACGTTTTTACTGACATAAACCACACTACTTGGGTTACTGTCCGGCCAATCTCAGAATGTCGGAATTCGGCGTTCAGACTTAATATCACGCAGATGTTTAATCATCTAACAGCCTCTCTGGACAATAATAGGCATGTCATTTTGATAATTCATCCAAGGATAAAATTGTTTCCACTTACATGAACAGTTGTTCTAGGTTTGCACTCGGTAAGTAAAAGAATGCGTCATTTCCTAATAACATAGGAGTGTCCATTTTTCAGTAAGTTCTACAGCAATGTCTTGTAGGACTTCCACATTTTAAACGTTTATCTCAAGGCACAGAAAACTACCAAATTTGGCAAACACGTGTTAAACTAGCAGAAATAAATCTGGATGATGATGTTACGTCTATGTCTACATGGATTTTAAACAAGTACAGCCTATGAGCGTATAGTCCATCACATTAGTGCACTTTGCATGAAAGAACTGAAACTATTCTTAAGTTCTGTGTGATCGCACATTTCCTTGAAAGAAAAAAAATAATTCACGTAGCAGGTGATTACTGGGTACAGTGGTCTTATGCCACGTCTAATATTATATCACATTTCGTAAAAAAATCCCAATGTCTTACTGCATATTTATGACTTCGCCATTGCAGTTAATGAAAAGTTTTGTTGTGACGCTGTCTTTACAGGCTCTCTGTGATTCATCACTCAACAACGTCAAGGTAATCGTCACACACTGTAACAAAATTCCGCGTAACACACGAACACTACGAGCTGCCACCTTCTGTTTGCGTTGTCCTTATGCAAATATAATCTCCTGCGCCAAACGAATTAAAAACACACTTAGGGTAGCTGTCTTCTGGGTCGTAGTGTCGTGTAGTCTGGTAGAAGTTTACCGACGTTTGAGAGGTCCTTGCTGTCTTCATCATCAGGGCGGTGATAAACGTCTGCCAGACTACACGGCGCTACAACCCAGAAGACAGCCAGCCATCTTGGTACTCACCGCGGTTGAGAACCTCAAATACAACTTAAGAACATAATTGTTACCATTAACTAACTGTAGGTGTGTATGCAAATATGATACGAAACAGCATGCTAACTGCCAGTAGCTATTTTCCGTTTACTATGCGTGCTACATGTTAATCTCGCCCCTCTCAATTTGATGACTAATAGTATTTCAACATGCAAGTTTATCCTTTCTCCTGTCATTTTCTTCCTCTTAAATCCAAAGATTCTCTTCAACAATTTTATACCGTGTGAATTATAAACAGTCTGCAACACTGAAATTGGACAGCAAGTAGCTATATGCATACAGCCACGACAAGCAAGCAGTGTTGTGATATAAAAGCATTCTTTCACGTTCTATCAGCAGCCTGGTATGGTTGGAATGTTACAATTTGCTTACAGACAACCGCACTCGGTGTATGCATGTAATCTATCACCGTACCCTTCCCCTTCTCGCTACAACTACTACTACTACTGCTGATGTATCCTTGGGCAAATTCCCCATCCAACACCCAGTGTTAGATGATTCGAGGACTGTCAACTGCACACATATCTGACGCAGAAGCCCACAATGTGTTCATAACCATTTCCTTACCAACATAAAGACTATTCCATGTTTTCAGAACTGCGCGGTCCCTTATTTGCCTCACACCTAGAGACTAGGTAATACCGACATAAGCCATTCATGTTTCAAACTGCAGATATCAAGAAAGGAAACGATATTATTAAGTCATCAAATTCTTTGTCCCGTGTTTCACTTCTACCATAACGTTGCAGCCCTCGTACACACACGGCAGATATGATTTTCTGCAATCATACACGAAAATGTTTAACTGAATTCACACAGGCATAATTCTCTAGTAGAAGGTGATGATCACGTAAGATAAGCATGTTCCAATGAGTCATATTAGCACGTTGAAATAAACGACCAAATCACACCAGTCGCTCAAAGATGGTGACAGAATGATCAGAACTCATTTAGCAAACCGTCTGTTTTTATTGACATCGAACACATCCAAATGAAATAACAGCGGCCAGCAATGAAGGGGTTACAGAGAACATGCCCCCGTCTTCTTCACACTGTATCTGTATGTACAGTCCACACCAGGCGGCGTACGAACATTTGTATCTTTGATACAAATCGGCCTGGAACTTTACATGACCGTTAAAACACAAAACGGCTGTTTAGATGCCATCATAAATAACAATGAACACATTACAATTTCGTAAAGTAACTGCAAGACGACCAGGAATTCCATCTATATACAAATTTAATCGAAACCGTTCATCCAGAGACCAACGCGGACTGCCTATGGCCACACTGACAAAGCACAGGAAGTTAAGACTCAAAACCGCAAAAGAAAACAGACATAATTCCGTGTGGTTAATCATCCAGTTGACGTATTCAGATTCAACAAGTCTGGAAATGCACGCATAGCGTAACAGTTCTTGAGGCTTGGCTGTTTTTGCTTACAGAGATTCAATTCCTCAATGGAAATATTTGATTCCGTCTTACACAAGTAGCGTAAAACGGGGAGTCAAGCAGACAGACCCAAGTACTGAAGGGCAAACATTCTCCTTTATTTAAGACAGGTGGTACAATCAATTATTACAAAAACCCGGGAGATTACGGGGCGTAAAACGTGTTTCATTTGTCTCTGCAACTTCTTCGAAACAATTTTCGCTCCGATAAATACTTTGAGAGTTACGCTAGAAATGCACAAAAAACCGACGTAATCATGTAAATTGTCTCGTTACTTTCATTTTGTTAGCCAAAACTGTAATGTTGACACATGTAAGTGTAACTCTTCAATCTGTTCAGCGGTTCTGTTATTACATGCAGACAGACAGGCATGGCAAAGCCAATAGGCACACTTTTGTAAGTTCTCCGCGAACGCCTAGAAACCCCAAAGAAAGCAGAAATACAATCCGCCTGGGAAATCGTTCATCTGTCCCTACATGCGGTTTGAAAATGCTGAAGAAAACAGAAATACATACTGAGAAATCATTCATCTGATCCCTTCACAGAATCAAAACCGCTGAAGGAAATTAGACATGCATTCCATCCGCAAAATCATCCAGCTAACCCCGAAGTTAGTCATGCAGCAATGGCAGCCGCCTAGTAGTTAGGTGATTGTACAAGCACTGAGGAATGCACTGTGAATACTATACGACGGAAAGTAAGCAAGAACGAGAGGGGGAAAAACACGTGACATTACTGATAACTGATTGACAATAATAACAGCATTTAGGAGAGTGAAATACTCTCTTTATCTGAAGTATGTCTGCTACTCTTGAAAGGCCGGCCCGCATTCCTTAGATACAACAGACAGTTTCAACGGTTGCGACCCGCGTACGAGCGGTTTTCTACCGCAGCGGTAAAACTACCGCACGTGCACTCACTTCCTAGTGAAACAGTGCGTTCCATCAATGCCGCAGGAAAACCGCTCGTGCTATATTCTTCAAGAGAAGTTCAAATAATTAACCAAGAATTTCAGTTCGGTTTCCTTTGTACGTCCTATACGTAATAACTTGAAATCACTTGAAATATCTCTATAGTGGGTAACTGTTACGCCTATGTGGGCAATGCGTAACGTTTGTCTATGAATATGGGATTACGACAGTCATCTGGTCTTAGACGACGTTAGATTCGCAGAAAGATACCAAAGTTTCGATGGCACGTACTGTCTCCTTCTGCAGAGCGAGCAATGATACCTTCGCCACAGGAACCTCAATCCTCACAACCACGTGTTTCCTTTCAACTCAATCCTAAGGGATTTATAACATTTTATACGTTATTTATCGAATTGGAAACGTAAACTGTCGACAACACTTATCAGATTCTCTCAGCTTAATTAAACGTCTAACCAAGTTTCGAATACCTCGTCCATACCTGGTCTGAGGGTAAACAAGGTTTTTTAGGACAAGTTTTTATTTACAGTCTGAATAAAGATTTGACTAATTTGTTGAAAGGTGACACAAACATGCCAATGTCTAAGCACGTGTGGCAACACAACCGAGTGTTTGTTAATTTTAATCCAAAACCGCTTGCTAAATCATATTTTAAGCCTATTTCATGTACTGGAACCGTTCATAAACCATGTAACTGGATAAAAACGTTAAAAGGGGTATAAATCGTTCCACTTTCCACTGAAGTTCAAGTTTTCCTACTACAGTGTCGCTGATATATGTAATCCACTTTATTGCACTTTGTAATACAGAGTAAATAGTTTTACTCCTATCATTACTCCCACTGCTAATCTCAAGGCTACGTTCAGACCTTCGCATGGCTAAAAGATCTGTCTGCAATCTTAGCGACTATGCACTCGTTCCATATCGCGTTCTTAAACTGTGGGTCAACCCGAGACAAAAATGTGAAACAATAATTCAGAAAAATTACGTACATATGCAAGTTTCTCTACTCTGACGCTATTACGTCTACTATTATGTACTCCTTTCGGAGCGCTTTCTCTAATCTGATATTTTAATTCTTTACGTCGCTGTTCAGAGGCCAACTGTTCTTGGTCAGTCAACTTTCTACGTCCAACCCCTGCAAATCTTCGTATGCTTTTTTCTTTCCTTTCTGTTCTTGTTGAATAAGTTTTTCTGTGTTTACCAATGTAAGTCTTACTTCGCTTTCATTCATTTGTTAAACAGTTCTGATGTTTTAGTTCTTTACCTCGCTGTTCAGAGGCCAACTGTTCTTGGTCAGCCAACTTTCTACGTCCAACCAGCCACTATTATTGTTATATTAACTTCGTAGCACTAAACCTTGTCCAGCTGATTCCACTAACATCCATTCAGAATAAAAAAAATGGAGGAAATGTAGTTCTACTAAAAAAAACTAGACTATAAATTATACTACACGTACTGATTCACCCAACTGTCGCACATAATACGCGGGGGTGGTGCTAACTTAACAAGAAACTCTCCATGAAGATAACACCTATTCGTGGACGCCACGGTACGGCAATTAATATTAGACGTGCGAACCATTGGCTGGCTTCTTTCTTGTCCCTTCTAACACGGAGTCTAAAAAGTGAGAATAAGATTAATCTTACTCAGGACAGAGGCCAGTGAACTAGGTAATGAAACTTTGGGTACCATAAAAGGCGGGTAATTTATTGACAAGCTGCTAGACTATCTTCTGCATCTAAGCTCTGAGTCAGGAAATCGCTCATTACATTGAAACTAATGGTCTGCATTTAAAATGGAATAGATTTAATGCAATACTAACGTGAATTGACCAACAAGGTTACAGCGTACTCACGGTTGACATGGTTGATGTAGTAAGAGCCTATCTGAGGGTCGTATGCCTCTTCCCAGCCCAGGGGAAGTTCGTTTCCGATGCAGTCTGCAAACGTCTGTGGTTTCGTAAACCTGCAAACCACAAATACACATTTATAAAATAAACCCAATAAAGTTCTATAAAACATGAAAACGATGGGAATCATATACATAGACAAACACACCAATAAATTACTCTCAGCATGGCTGTAAAAATACCAAGTGCTCCCACAAATCTGTCGTTTTACGATGCGCTTCGAAGACCACTACACTACAGCTGTGATATTCTTTGTGTAACAAACAAATGAGTACACTACAGCCAGCACAATGAACACTTGCCAAAAGCACACAAAAACGTTCGTATAACCATTTTAAGTTAACCTCAACAAATTCGCCTTCGGAACCCATTCACCAAAATTAATTTATCTTGCTTACCTATAAATATTTAATGTTATCAGCACTCACTAGACACAATAATCTATTATTTGACATGTTTATTTCAGTGGACGCCATCCGTTATGATCCTATTTAACGATTGCAGAGATGTACTTCCAGTTCGGAGGCTAGGAACCCGTGGAGCGTTTCAACCACTACACAATACGATTAAATGGCGCGATGCTAAGCACAAATACAACTTTTCATGTGTCTGTCAGTCATAAAATGGCCAAATTTATCAACTGCATAATAACACACAATTTGCATATGTTTTGTGAAGGAATAAGGCACCACGCTATGGTGACGGAAGGAGGAATGGTGGAATAGCTACTCGTATGCTTAACCTCGACAGCAGGCAAAGGTGAGTGGTCACCACCTTCCGTGTAGAAGGAACGACTCTCCACTGTCCGGCGATCCGTGAATTTAAGGAAGGGAGCTGCCAAATTGTGTGCCCATGGTCAATCAAGCTCCCACGTATTCTTGTGTATTTTCCCGCTTCCTTGATGATAATAAATTCGTGTAGTTTCGCTTTGTACAATCCACTTTTAAAATCGACAGTCACAGAAACTAACGCTGTTGTAGCACGACCCAAAAATTTAACATCGTTGATACCATCGCCATTTCCATCCAATTATAATTTTCGTAAAAGTCACTCCCACAATTAAAAATTACTTTCACTGGAAAAAATTTCAAAAACACAACACACATTTTCCGCATGCTGCTAACTGCACGACCTTAAAATGGCTTTTAAAGAGTGTCGGCTGGTTTCAGCTGGATCAGGGCAGGGTCCATTTGCGACATCGTATGAACACGGCGGTGAACGTTGGGGTTTTATAAAAAACGGGGATTTCTTGACCATCTGACGACTGTCAGTTTGTCAAGGAGGACTCTTTCATGGAGTTAGAGGCAGAGAATGTAATTCTTTAAATTCTTTCTTTAAAAACCTGGGACCATCGTCAAGAGTTGTACTACAGTTACAGTCTTTTGTGTTTTGTTTTGTAATGTTAAATAGCTTAGTTTGTGAAATAAGTCCATTTCAAGACGAACATTCTTTTGATTATGTGTAGCCTCAGATGTGTTGTACCTCAAAGGGTACAAGGCTTTGCCGGCTTTTGGAGCAGTCGGCGTGGCTGCCAGGTAGGCGGGGGAGGCTGAGGAATGCTGGCAATGTGTCCCTACAGCTTCCGCCCCTCACATTTGTACGCCTGCTGGCAGGCCCCCGGAAGGATGAGACAAAAGCGAGGGGCGGCTGTCTAACCACCCCACCACATTCCATTCCTCCCCTCCCCATTCCTCATTCAGCAATCTTGCATACGTGGGTCTGTGGATCTCTTGTGGTATGTAGCTCTCTGCAGTAATATATGCCTCAAAATAAAAATATTCCGTCATGTGTTCCGTGTGGACAGTGGACGGTCGTGCCACATCTCTTGCTTGTAGATGCAGCATCACAACATGAAGAATCGGGTTCAATCCCGGGTGACTTCATCTGAGATTATTGGTGGACGAAGTAGCACTGGGGCAGGTTTTTTTCCCGACTTATTCAACTTTCCCTCATAATTTCATTTAGTTAATCCACCGCCCCACAAGGTGTGCTATAGCCCTGACGAAGCAACACAATATCATACCCTCGGTCCTAAGACACTTGGCTGGTCTCAGAATAAAGGTAGTTAGGTTTTGGTTCTGTGGATGACGGAGATGAGCAGCTGTGTTTTATATCTTTGCGTGGTTCTGCACATGGTGTGTATTTTGATTACAATGTAATACACATTTTTTGTTACCAGACCCAAAAGTTCAACACAAGATCCCTCCACGGAACATAGTACACTCGTTGGATGACATTCATGTCCGTGAGATCCGGGGTTCTAATCTTTCCTGTCTCCTTCAGTTCATAATGTATAACCACCATCCCATCACATCATCGGGGAGGAGGATTCTACCGAAATTTTAAATCGTCACTTTCGCTGAGAACAAGGTGACAAATACAGAATGTGGCGCCTTTTATGAACCTGAATGCTCATTACCACGTTTAAAAAAGCCGCCAACATTCCAAGCCCAGAACAAGAAGAATCCAGTCCATACCCTCATAGATTAATATCCATTTTCATTTTGTAACAGTTCTTTAAAGCTGTCCATTTCCTTCAGGTTTTCTGACCAAAAATGTTGCGCTCATTTGATTGAGTTGACGTTGTCTGACTTGCATGCTACATTCCCCACCCGTCTCATTGATTTTATTTTCCTATTAATATTTGAAACTCCTTATTTTTCAGTTTTCTCCTGCCTTCAGTTACTTATTCCTTTTTGGGTCCTAATATTCTCCTACGCGCTCTGTTCTCAAACACCCTTAATATGTGCTTTTCCCTTAATGTGAGAGACCGTTCTTTCACATCAGAGCAGATGCCGGTAAGTCTGTGTTTTGCTTTTCTAGATGGAAGGCGGGAAGACAACTCTGAACTGTGTGGTTAACCGTATTTGATGTGCTTCATTTCTTCATTTCTTGATCCAGAGTGTGGTATATCCCATTCAGTTTCAATTCACTGAACGTCACTATTATATAAACGCGCGCGCGACTTACTCATTGCCCTGACGATGGAAGCGCCTCTGAAACGTCGGTAAACTTCTAACATTCTGCACTACATAACATCCAAGAGGATAGTCATCTTTGTGGTAAATTGCTATTTTCTTCTTGGTGAAGTGGGTTTTCATTCAGTGAACAGTCGAACACACATCCGTGGACTCAGTGTTCATTTCATATGCAGGAAGGTTTTTAAGAACCAGTAGGTATGACAAACTAATGGTCAAGAGGGAGTACTATTCTTATGATGCAAAGAATGTGGCGTAGTTTAGAATGTTTTCTTCCTTTTTTTTCCCTTCTGTTTCAAATGCGGATGTCTGCAGAATTCGAGGAATGCTAAGCGAATAGAATTCCTTTTCTTTCAGCCTCCCGTCTTTGGTTTGCTGGAACCCGAACTTCCCGCGGGCGCAATAAGTAAGTCGGCGAGGGGAACTTGCAGACACAAACCATTTCGCGCAGTGGCAGCTGTTTACATTGCTTGCTGATCCAGCAACATTTCTTTTTGCGAGAAATAGGTTACCAGTGATTGGAAATAAATTCACTCCAGGCTTGCGTTCCTAGGAGTTATGTCTCCCGTTTCTGATGTCTAATTTAAACACCTGCCTCACATTTGTGTGGAAACGAAACTTTCGCCAACGATAGTCGTTTTAGCCCGTGGGATTATGTTAAGCAGTGTTGTTTTCCAGCAACTATTCTTTGTATTCAGGCCTATTCCGTGTCAAATTCCAAGACTATTTGTTGCCGAATGAGATGGTAGGTTCATTACGTATGATGGATTGGAAACTGTTTGGAAGGCAACGGTCATAGCGTAGAGCAAGGTGCTCTGCAGGCTCTAGAATGACTGCGGAAAACCACGAAATACCATTTAGCGTGCCCGGTGTTCCTGGAACCGGATATGTGCCGAATGCAAGCCACTTGTTACCGATACACCATTCTAGCCTTGTTTTCCTTTTTTCAGAATGAGCTGTCACCATTATCACTTTCTGTCCGAGATAACATTGTTCAGCGGCCAGAAAGTATTAATACTACCTTCCCATCTACTCCTAAGTCTCCCACGTAATCGCTTGCCTTCTGGGGTTCCGATTAAAAATGTGTATGCATTTTCCACCCTACTACGATCTACATGTCCTGCCAATTTCATCTGCCTTAATTTGATCTTCCCAATATGTGGAGATGAGTAATTGTCTCCATCCTCCTATACTACGAAATACAGGACTATCTAGCATATATATGTAAAGACAATCCACATACACATACTTCTAATTGGGTGTAATAATGATTAGTCTTGAAAAGCAGTGAATGATGCAACTGCTTTAGATAAAAACCAAAAAGGCTTTGAAATAAACTGTTAAAGAAAAGCACATAATGCAACTTTTAAATCTTAACATCGCCAATAAAACTAAAAAAGGTCGGAATCGACCAACGGTTCACTGCACAGTCCGATGTCCGAGGACTGAACTTCGGACATTGGAACTGGACCTTAAAATCAAACTCCTTGCAGGAGTTCGTGTTAGATCAGTATTACAATTAACTGCAGGTGTTTTAACACAAGGTACATACGATTAATTTGTATGCGACAGTGGATGATCAATGGAAACTTGACGGAAATAAGTTGTAAGGATATTATCTGAACCTTGACAAAACTGATTCAAAACAGGATCCAACAGTGAGGTCCAGAGACTACAGCGATGCATCTTAGGTTCCACACAGTGAATATGGGACTGCTACACTATCGTGAAATCGCAGATACTGCTTAATTCCTTTTTCAGAAAATTTGTGCACACAGACGCATACAAATTTTTGGTTGGAAAATCTGAACTGAAGAGACTTTAGGCACCGATGGGAAAATAGTATTAAAATTGACTCGTCTAGCTCAGGATAGAGTCCGGTGGCAGGGGCTTCTGAACAAGAAAATGAACCAAGGAGTGTTACAAATGACGTGGAATTGCTTGACTAACTGGTCGACTACTAGCTTCTCAAGGAGTTAGTCAGTTACGGCTTTGGGATGAAATCCAGTGGCATGGCCCTCATGAAGTCTTGTTAATCACACAGCAAACAGTAGCAATTCGTATCATCATTCATACTGTCACGCTATAAATAAACAGGCAGTAGCAGTTTTGTTTTGATAATTTCGTAACATCCTCTGTATTAAGACTGATAATAAGTGCGATTGGTTTTATATGCAAATATATAGTCTTGAGGTTGAGAGGTCGTGTGCGTAGCTGAATATCATTCCATATTAATGCAACTTATCACATTTCATGACGCACGTGTTAGGAAATGACGTGCGGTATTACCAAGTCACGTAAGATAACCCCATTCTGTAATTATTCATGCTATCAGTTCATTGGCTGACATTTCTCTCTCAGGGAATTCAAGCCGTACCTACGTTTACCGCATGCAACAAATATTGAAGATATCTCATTCACATCCTTAGTCGGGATTAGTGCTTCCAAGTCACGATCGGTAAAGTATACAGATGACATCGCCGATGTATCCGTAGCCAACAAGCACATGCAAAATTCAGTCTGTCTAACGAAATCTCCAGCAACAAGGGTTAAGAAATAAGGGATTTGCCTATGTATCAACTGCTTTTTCGATTGTGGTCTACTTGTTGTTATGCCGTGTGGTCTTGTCGGTAAAGTAAAGCAAAGTTTGTCCCACTATACGCCATGTAGGCGTTTGGGGTGAGTGGAGGTATAGCTCCTCTCTTCCTTGACCTCGGCACTAGATGGGGGTGAGTGGTCAGCATCACGCCCCGGCCGGCTTTACCCCCGGGAAAGGACCCCGGTACCCATTGTAGAGGAGGCTGGGTGGGCCCCAGAGCCGGTCTGGACGCAGGGGCTAGATGAATCGGGGATCGAACCCCGGTCGTCCAGCCCGTAGCTAGTCACTATACTGACTGAGCTATCCCGGCTCATGTGGTCTTGTCGGTGGTCACCAAAATTAAGAGGAAAGTGCTGCCTCCACATAACCTGAATTGTTGAGAAGACAACAATCGACATCTTCACCGTCTCGCCTTAATGACACTCTCACCTTTGCGCGGTTCATCTACTTTTCTGAAGACGGGTCACGGGAGAAACAAGAAATGTAGCTGTTGTGATGTTGAAAACCATAAGTCGCTTGTGCCTTCACAGCACCCTGTCATGCGGTGAGCGGGCTTTCAAGTATGACTTATTAACAAGACGGCACCACAGCTAAACGAGGAAATATTTCACTTCCACGTCAAGTACAAATCAGAGAACGATATACGATTTTACCACCCTCGAAGCCAGGACGGCTCAAAAGAGTTATATTATTTGTGCTGACGATGCGCAGAAGCCCAGACGGTCGCTCCACTGTGGACAGCTCTGGCGATGCAGTGGGGTGTCAACCCCAATTTCCACCCCTTCGGTTACACCACTGTCAGAAATTGTAATTTTTCCAGGAAGTACCCTGAAAAATGAAACAATCGCAGTTTTCCCCTTCCCTTCCCTTCCAAATCAATCGATAACTGCAGGCGACACAGCGTCGTTAAAGAACCTACAAGCCTACTTCCACAGTCATCTCCTGCTGGTGACTGCCATATTCTGTGAGAGGCAGGGCAATTTGCTATGTGCATTATAAATATACGGTGTACAACGTGTAGTCCAAGCAGGTGATCTTTATGCTTAGCTTTGCATTGTGGGTCAAGGCAGTGACCGGCCTTGTCAAGAGTCACTCATCAAGAGACGCAATCTTAAGCTGTTGTGTTGGATGTGTGACCTCCATCAACTGCTTTCTGCCTTGGGTTGGATCTCTAACAAGGAACAAGCGAAGGTTTGGTGCATTACATTCTTCAGAGGATCCTTTTGAAAGTTTAATAGTCGGTAAACACTTCACAGCGTACCACAACAGTGAAAACACTGTATATTCAAAATTGATTGAGCACTGAAAGATTTGGAAAATGCTGCTACACAAGGAACACATTTTTTCCGGGATCCAATTTTGTTGCGACGGGAATACAAGGGTACGTTACAGCGATCAAATCAAAGAATCGGAACGTATAGCACACACAGGAGAGATCACGAACTTGAGTCACAAAACGGAAGGTAGGAGACTTAGGCAAAGACTACATTCTGATTCCATACGCCAAGGGTTCTCAACCCGCCTTCGATCTTAATGTTAGCAGCAGCATTTTAATAAATTATGATTATGTTACAATAATTTGTCATTTATAACCCAGCTGCTTGCCAAAGGGTAACAAACGTTGACTATGGACCCAAATTTTAAAATATTGAGAAATAACCCGTCAAATGTCTAAAGGCTGGGAATTTATTGACCGCCTGAGCGAACATCGAGGGACAGTCTGCTGTGTAGTAAGACGCATAGCACCAGTTCAGAACATACTGGCCACTAGTAAGTATGCTTGTGTAGTACCACTGTAGAGTAAATAGTAAATGTTTTTGCTTAGGTAATAGTTACTGATCTTTCTTCCCTTCCAACTTCCTGCATACCTTGCAAGTGTCAAAATTACAGTCGCAAACTGTAATTAGTTATTTATCTACATATTTTATATGAGTAAAATACACAATGAAATACAGTCAAAATAATTCTGAATTAAACATTTGTTCTGGTACACATTTAACGAAATGAAACGAAAATGTAGTATGCTCTAGTAGGTAAACCCGAACCAAAATTAAATTCTAACCACAACTCTCATTTCTCGTGTGCAACATCAATCCTACTTCTCAAAACACACAGCATTCTCACGGCCAGACGTCAATATATACAGAATGCGACATCCAGAGCAGAATTTCCCCAGACTTTGTTCTATTCGTAATGAAAGGTGTCAGAGTATGTTCTTCATGCACGTTGTACGACATAATACACTGTCACATTCCATTTAGAATGCTAACCTATCATTAAGCTAATTTAGACTGGCAATGTGACTTAGAAGTCTACACCGGTCTTCGGCGTAATCATGAATTCCTACGCATTCCATGCCATTTCCCGTTACGAACTACACAAGGCTAAGTAACTTGTAACGACTCGACACTACTGTAGTACCAACATGAAAGCTCACTCAATGAGGCAGTCTTTCTTGCGAATCTAATAGTACCCTCAGCTAGCCAAGAAATTTTCCAGCTTTTATGGAATCCCACCGTAATAGCTGGCTGATGGACCCTTTTCTGATTGACTGGCCCAGTCGATACCTCACATCCTACGTTTTTAACGTCACTTTTAAATATTATCCTTTAATCAACGTCTTGGTCTCCCAAGTTCGGAAATTGCTGCCAAATTGTTACCAGAGGTCTTAAGGCAGAAAGCTGTATTTTATTTTTCGCTTTTAATCTTTAAGTACCCAGACAGATAATTCACCAAGAAAATAAAATGTAAGCGTGGGACATATATTCATCCCGGCTCAAATTTTTAGAAATGAGACCTAAAATTGGCTTTCTTCCAACTGATCTCTCTACCCACGAATAGTGAAAATGTTTCCTTCACCATACCCTCCAACGTGTCCTTGCCGAAAGGGGTGATGTAGCCGAAGCGGGAACCTAACAATCCACTTACCAAGCAGATTTTCTCGTTGACGCCTCCTATGAAGATAACTTCTTGCGCACGCTGAAGGCACAGGGATTATTTATCTGTCTTTAGAAAGGGGCTGATAATATCAAAAAACAGTTTTCAATTCACTGAACAACAGCCAACAACAAACCTCATAAAAATAAGTATTTACTACGCGTGTCTTGATATCAAACATCAGACACATGAATAAAAATGGTAAAACACTGCCCAAGGCCGGGTGCGGTCTTCGGAAAGAACTTGACCGACCCACGAGGAAATTTTGTGTGGCAAGAAACTGTGATGTAAAGTCCACTTAGGGCGCATGTTAGCTTCTTGCTACTGTAAACCGAATAATAAAAAGAGACTCGCGAAAAATGCAAACCCACCCCGAGTTTATTCAAACATTGCTATGGTAATACACGATTCTGCTATTATAAGCAACATAAAAGTGACTCGTGACAAACGCCAACTCGTTCCGAGTTCATTCAAAACAATACAGTAACAATAGGCCCACAGGAATCAGCTTACAAAATCGATTATAACTTGTAAGCCGGTGTGTGACTGAAGGAAACTTTAGAGTGGCATCTCTTGAGATCGGTGTCGGCTTCTTTCAGACCAATCAATAAAGTACAAATGTAATTTATCTTTAATATAAGAATGTTCATCATCATTTTTTACGGTCAGGCCCTCTAACCAGTTCCAAATCCCAGTGTTCAAGCAGCTGAACACCGTGCACAATTCAATACGAGCGGCCACTGCGTGTGTCCTTGATAAACTAACAGTCGCTCAGCTAGTCAGATTCCCCGCCTTTAGTTTAACAGGAAAAGTTAATTGCCGTGTACACCCGAGGCCCTGCGTACAATTTCATAACATGCTGGTGTCTGACGGTGAGGAGTTGTTAGCTCCCGCCCAAACCTCGAGTTGTGGGATCACCCCTTGTCAGCTGTCCACGACTACTTATTTAGTATATTCGCGGCTACCATCCATATCCGGAGACCGTCTATCCCAAACCTATGGTCGCGTCATGTCCTGGTGACAACGGACACACTTAACACGGCTAATAGTATATGTAGCAGCAAATTTCCACTGCAATTACTGGGTGCAGGCCTGTTCATAAAAAGTGAATCACGTATGTTTTGACAATGATGAAATCTATCCAAAGAAGCCTACAATTTTTCCTTACTGCAGTTGAAATATCCCTCACTCGGGGTACGCTCTTCGCTGAACAGAATTCCTCCCGTGCATTATAGTTCCTGTTGTCCCAATGTTCATAACCGCTGCCACATAAGTAACCACCTTAACCTATCCCGTGTCAGTTCAGGCTTGCACAATGTATTCTATCAAAACAAGTTCAATGTTGAGATCTGCGGTTTACTCGGCGGTGAAAATATGGACTATGCTCGGGTTTATGAAGCCGTGTAGCCTTGTAGGTGGTTACCAACCTTTCGGAACACATCGCCTACATCTCCTGAGTAGAAAAGGGGTTCTCTAAAGCTGGAGGCGATGAACGACAGTTCATAAGTTTAATGTTATCCACCCATGCCGAAGTATCCCAACCGCAATGCAAGAAGTTTCTCGTATCTATTTCTTCTACTCCATGCATGCTACATACCCAGCCCACGCCTTGACTCTAGACTTAATCGCGCCAGAACTCTAAACGATGAGCACAATTTTCTCATGGCTCTTCAAGGTCCGAATGATCTCCTAAGCACCTTGATCTCAGGTCAATCCTCAATCTCATCTCTCCCCAACCTGTGGCCCTACGAGGAGTTCGGACATTGAAGCAGCCACGTGGTAACCCCGCTCGCCCACACCGCAACAGCCCAGGCCTGCCCACGTAACTTGGGTAGCTTCGGACAATCGCCGAACACCTCCGGGCTTGTGGACTGGTGGAGTGAGTGTCTGTATGTATCTATTATGGGCCGACACGACTTTATCTCCCTGATCAGTGTTAAAACACGCACGCAGCAAAATTCGATATAATTTATTCGTTTGTTTAACGACACTGTCAGTAACTCACACTATGAGATGGGAAGAAATGTTATAATAAACAATGAATTGGGAAGGACGTGCAAGAAAATAGTCGTGGCCTAATTTAGGATACTATGACGGCATTTTCCTGGAGGGACTGAGGAAAACCACAAAAATATTGTCAGGACAACCTCTCTCAGCACGGGGATTTGAAGCCGGGGCCTTCCGAATAAGAAGCAGGCGTGCCAGAAGCATCGTCCGGGGTCCACAGTAATTACGTCAATCTGACTTGTTCTTGTCAATCACTTCAGGCTTCTTTCCGTCTATAAGAAAGTTCTATTTACCTAAAATCTTGTGTATGTAACACCGGACGAGTAGTTATTCGCGGTATCATCCACAGCACAGATCTGTGGTGTCAACGCACCAATCACAACATTTTAGGAAAGAAAACAACTGTCAGCAAGGAACTACACTTGCTTACGTCACTGAACGGAAATCACTGTCCTTTAGAGTGACATAATTCGGTTGTAATATTATCCTCTTAATGTGGACAATTTCGGAATGCACTTTTTGATCAATTAAAGACTAAACCCTCTTTTCAAACACTAAAGACATGGATTATTATCATTGTCACTTCAAATGCCCTACAGTATGACGAGGTATTCATTCAATTCGTGACCTGCCAACGTGTTATGTCCGCCCCGCGTGCGTTTTTAATTACGTATCAACCTGCGTCACAAAAAAAAAGCTGCCACCTAAATTAAATTTCTGAGCGAATACAAACAACTATTCATTACATTTGAGAACATACTGAGCAATACACGAACCTGCTTGCGATAATAACATTTTCATTAACTGCCAAGAAGTTACAAAAAAAATGTCGACATTTGTAATTCAGCGGCTCGCGATTCATTACTAATTATTAAAAACACTAGTCCTAAAAATAAACATGGTTTCTCACTCAGAGAGGGAGGAACACAGATTGCAGGTGTTTGAGAACAGGGTGTTGAGGAGGATATTTGGGCCTAAGAGGGAAGACGATGGGGCGTGGAGAAAACTGCACAATGATGAGCTTAAAAATCTGTTCTCCTCCCCCAATATTGTCAGGGTAATTAAGTCGAGAAGATGAGATGGGCGGGACATGTAGCGCGCATGGATGGGACAAGAGATGTGCACCGGGTATTGGTTGGTAAACCTGAGTGGAAGAGACCGCTGGGGAAACCTAGACGTAGATGGGAGGATAATGTCAGGCGGGATCTATGGGAGGTAGGAGTTGAAGGAGACTGGATGTTGGTGGCCCAGGACAGGGTCCGGTGGAGGGCTTTGGTTAAGTCGGTGATAAACCTTCGGGTTCGGTAAGCCATCTAGTTAGTTAGTTAGTTAGTCCTAAAAATATGTTGTTACTAAACTTTAAAAAAAAGCTTACATGCCTAGGGTAACAAATTCTCCAGGTCAATTGAGTGCGGCATTAACAATTAATAGATTTCGCTCGTAATGTTAACAAATTATAAAAGATACATTAGAGCCAGCTGACATCAGCTGAGCCACAATCAAGTTGCGAAAGACATTTTTCTGCAGTACAGTAAAAGGAGGTTGTACCATACAACTAATTACATTACACGTTATGCTAACATACGCCGAATGGCGCATACCATAAATGAGTTCAAGGCGGATATTAAAGCATTCGTAAGGGAATGGGTAAATTATTTATACTGTTGTCACTACGAAATACCATGTTGCCAAGCATCAGAGTGAAAGTCAACAAACGTTTGCCGTATGGCTGGAAAACATGAATGGATGATGCAGGTAACTTCCATGTTAGCGGCTAGTCCTTCCATTGCGGAATTCCACGGACAACACAAGGCCAAAAGTACCGCATGAAAGGGGTAGAACTGTTTGTTTTAAAGAATCGTCTTCATATCGGTTGCTGCCGATCTGTAAAGTTATAGATGAACGACTATTTATTTTCCACAATAAACAATTTGTACGGGCACGTACAGGTTTTGGACTTCGGGCAGTCTTGCTGTTCCTACGAAATGAATTATATATACAGCGAATCGACATGCGCAACACGTGCGTTCATACATCGCTGCCAACTTCAGTAAATAAGGAACCATGTTCCGAAAATAACATTTCTGGAAACTCAGAAGACGCCAAGCTGTCTCAGACACCTTCAGACACAGCTCAAGCGACAAAATACTACAGAATGGAGAAATGATACAATAAAAACAAACACTGTAAAAACATTACGAACGTTCAACCACACAATTTCACTCGTTTGTAAATATTACAGTCTTATTCAATGGTTTACTTGTACGTACCAGTCTTTCAAAGTATTTCTGGGAAACAACTTATCAGATCTACAATTTAATGCCATCCTACGTCAAATTTACGTTAATCTGCAGCATAAATATTAATACCATCAGCAATAACAAAACACCAAAGTTATAACAATAATAATGACAGCTCTTCAAAACGTCTCCCGGACTTACAAGGGTACGACAATCGGTCGACTTTCAATAACCTTGCAATAGAATCAAGAGTGCCGAGGTGGCTGGAAAATCATAACTTCTCAACCAATTTTATTGTTTATAGTCTAAGCAGTTTATTAAGAATGCCAGCAATGCATATTTCATAATTCTGCGCCATCCCACATTTGTATTTAAGTTGTCCTGCAATGAAGTACTTTCGTTAATCATATCAACGAAATAGTAATCATGCACCATGTCATAAATCCTAACACACAATAAAATACTTCACAATATGCCGCCAGACCAACATCTTTGCTGTTAACCTTAAATATCCTAAATTTAATCCGATAAACCAAAACATAATATTCATACAGTACTAGAAGTGATCTGTTAAGCGTACCGTTTTGAAATAACATACACAGCATGAGATTCTACCATCTAACATATTACCGAATTCTTTCCCAAAAATGTTTACACTAAACTGCCACGAAATATCACTTAAACGCCTCGCACGTACTGTACAATACTCATGTAATAATCTGCAACTAAATCTCGCGTTTTTTCAGGGAGATGGCAGCACACGCATTCACCGTCCAAACCAAAATTAATGCAATTTTATAATAAAATACACAACCTGGGAGATATTGTACGCAATGTGTACATTGAACCTTTTAAACTAGTCACTAACAAGACATTCATAACACTTCTCACGCTGTTAGAAACGAATTTTACAACATCAATTCAAGAAACATCTCAGGAATTTAGGGTTTTGACGTGGGGCCCCGCAGGGTGAAGTCTCCTTACCTGTCCCGTGGGTCAATCCACGTTGTTTTCTTGCTATTGTGATCGATGAAATATATTTTCCCGTCGTAATCCCTTGCAAAATCCCATCCGTCGGGTAGAGGTATCTCTCCATTTCGTCTCCTTGGCATATTTCACCACTTAAATCCATGCAAAAGTATAGCAACTGGCAACACAACTTTAGCTACTCGCCATATTGAATTCCTCATAATGTGTGTATGTGTGTGTATCTGTGTGAGACATCTGACGTCACCTTTACTAGCCAATCGGCAACCAGATGCCTTGAGAAAGGAATGCGCGTATTAACATAACCATGAAGTAACTTGAATGACTTCTATTTGGTCCTCAAGCCCTTGCATGGCACACTGTGAGAGAGAAAGATAATATTCGAGTTTTACATTGCGTCGGAAACGAAAGCCATTGCGAGATTTGGCCGGAATGAAATGCCGCGGTTCTATCCAGTTTTTTACCAAACAGGAAGAAAATGTATTTACTGCATGACGTGATTTTTATTGAAAACATTAAACAATCTACGAGTCAAATGCAGCTATAATAAAACTAATATATCAACCCCTCATCCTAAGCAAACGTATATCACTTGCTTAGCAACGCAATATTACAGCTTATCTCCAAGTAAAACAGCGGGAACGAATTTTTTTTCGTTATGTACACAAAGTTTTGCATGAGGCTGAGACCTTGAGGTCATAGCCGCAAAGTTGGTCAAGAAATTCCTTTTATGGAAGCCGAAGGTTCATTACCGCGATGACAGCCCACCACTCGACCACTTCCTGTCAATTTCATCCAGTTCACACCATATTAGTTTTCTTTCCATGTTTTAATCTATACGTCTCACGTGGCAGACGAGAAGCCTATTAGCTGTGGTCTTCAAGTAATGGGTTATCTCCAAAGTATTCGATAAATTTAAGTTTTATACATATTTGTATTAAATGATGTACACAGTTACGACCATAACGTAAGTGGTCCCCACACGTGGCACTTCTTCTCACATGAAACGATTTTTTAATTAAGATTTGAAAGACTCCATTCTTGGGCCCAAAACTTCATCAAAACATCAACCACAAATCTTTATTATAAAAGAAAATATTAAACACTGACTTAGATATGGCATAACAAAAACCTAAATCTCAAATAATTTAGGTATACAAATACTTTCTAGGTCACATAGGGGTTGGGGGTAACTTGTGGCATATTTCAAACTACTTTATGCTCCCAGATTCCAAATGGATGTATTGACAAAAATCAGACAGCATGATGAGCTATATCCCACACAAATTAAAGAATGTTCCTTCAGTTACAACTCTGTACCACTTTAAAATAAAATATTGAATATATGCATGTTACACACTAATGTACCTTTGACTTTTGACACGTAAACAAGGAAAAGACATGTCACAGGCAGTGACTCAAATCAGGCCTTCAATACAGTACCCAGGAATTCTACGCAATGCTAAAAATATAAGGCCAAGATTTGAATCTGGAACCTCCTAAAAATGAAAATAAACAGCACATTTGGCCACAACATTCAATGTCAATCTATAATCTCTGTAGAATGCCAAGGTACTGTTTATATAATAAATAATGGAAAACAACCATCTTCACCAACTTACCTTGACCCATTTGTCAGGAAGCAGAGGCAAAAGTGGTTTGATATTATTTGAAAAATGTATATTAGTATCAGTAGTTTTGCAAGCCCACGTTTTATAGCTCCTAAATACCACACTACAGACATGAAATTCATAGATGAGACAAAGATGTGTATAAAATCATGTAGAATCATTAAAAAATATACAATTATCAGGTTTTATAGCTCACACTGAATTTCAGGTATAAGTGGTGCCATGAGACATTTATGATATTGTCTTCTCAAACTTGATTAATGTGAAAAATGTATAGAAATTGGAGTTTAACATAGACACAATTTTATTTTTTTAAAATTGTGTTATATCATGTATTGTTCAATATGCCTCCAGCACATTCGTTTCTCATTATATTTTTATACTGTCATACCTGGATAGCTTGATGCCTCCCTGTCTGCACTAGTTGGTAAAGTTGGTCACTCTGTGTGGTCCAAACTGCAATGCATGTATTACACTCCATGCAACCTACTTCAAAATTTTTTTGTTCATCTTGTGAACATGTAAAAATACCAAAATGCAGAATATTGTGGAACAATGTCCGCCAATTTAAATGCCCTTTCTGTTTACCTTACTTAACTTACTCCACTTCAGAATTTATATAAGGTACCACAAAAAATAAATATGAAAAACCTGGTTCAAAAAGTAGTTTATAGTAAATTTATCATTAGTATTAATCATGACTGAAACTTGAAACAACCCTTTTGAAGTAATGCATCTGGAAAATATTAAAATCTTACTGACTGATGAAATGTGGTATTTGATGCACATAAATAATTTATGACAAACATTCTAACAGGAGATTTGACTGTCTCATATAACATTACAAACACAACTTCTGCCATATATTTACTACAAATTTTCACTAGTAGCTCCATATATAGCCTTTTATACATTCTTAAGGTCAGCCAATAATTTTCATTACATAAGCAATTTATTACTTTCTGCACTTAACCTGACGTCTCTTCCTTTCCGCCACCCACCATAGATCTGTCATCACACAATCTTTCCAGTTGCTCTGTGTAAAACGTATTGAAATCCAATCTAGAAACAAGAAATGGTACATGAAATAAAATAAATTCCAAACTCAAAAGACATACGAGATCTGGTCTTCTGGGTTGTGATGCTGGTGGGCTTGTAGACAGATACCAACATTTCAGGCAGACATATTTCCTCCGTCTCCAAGTCTCATTATGGAGACTGGTACTTACCTACATGTACACGTGGCACCACAACTCTGAAGACCAAACCGACATCAAAGAAGACATATATTTTCACACTGAAGTTAAGTTCTTATCACAGGCCTCAATATTTTCTGACCCTCTTGTGTACCCTCCTCCTTCTTCTTCTTCTTCTATGGCTCTCCTGTCCGTATTGGTCCATGGCCTCCTCAATTCTCCTCTTCCATTCGGTCCTCTGTTAGGTCCATCTGTCCGAGGCTTTGATCGAGGTTTCGAAACATCTTCCTTTTTACGGTGCAAGGTTGTTAGCCTTGATACCAACCCCCAACCTGGAGGACCAGGGTACCTGTCTTAGTCTGAACTCTCCCCCTCGACCAATCTGGCTAGGGAGGCCCTACCAGTAGCTATGCTACCGCCAGCATAACTCTTGGGATCACTGAAGTACTCAAGTCCCACCACCACGACAAGGTGCAGGTACCATTAAGTGGTGCCTCTTGTGTACCAATCAGATCCAAAAATATCTATCACCACATGAAGTGCCACAGTCTTTTATTACTTAAAGTGTTGTTACTCTCACCTTGAAAGTCTGCACAGCCACCATGGTAGTCTTAAAGACAACAATAGATTAAACAGAAACACAGGTGGATGGCCTTCAATGGCATACTGGTTCATACCAAGTTTCAAAAACTCTGTCCAATGGTTCATATGTTATTAGTGAGGATATAAACACATGACATGTTACAATAAGCTTACTGTTCCTCGTAAACTAAGGAAAATAGCTGAAAGTGCATTAATTATTCATCATCACACTTTGCATACTTAACAGAAATCTTCCCCGATGACGGGAGTTACGAGCGTATTACACGCCCATTTCAGAAAATGTCCTTACCTGTATAAAATATTGAGAACTTTCTCGTTGTTGTTTTCACGGCCAAGTTCTGAGATTTTGTCCAGAAGGCCAACAAGAACTGCAGTAAATTGCAAGTTAAACTTGGAAATGCTTTGTTCAAAGCTATCACTCTCGCCAGCCACGTTGCCCATAAGTTCTGGCGATGGGGGCGGTGTTTCCTTCAAAAATAATACTACTGTTAATAATACAAATCACAACACATCCAGCACATCCATGAAAACACCACAACACAAAAAGTGGAAAAAATAATGATGATGTGGTCTTAAAAGTCACATAAGCTAAAGTAACTCATCATGTATGACTTTAAAATCTTGGAGCTGCAATACCACCAGATAAAATCTCCTGAGCCAGTTCTTTTCAAAACTGGGGCATACACACACTGCACATGTCTTATTCCACACTAATGAGCTAATACGAGTATGTAGACTTATTACTGGGAAACAAATAATATGGAATAAATTACATGAATGAGGCAAAGAAAGTACAGTATTTAATCTTTAGCCAGAGCATGAACCCAACATTTCTAAAGAAATATACCATGGTCCTCCCAGCTTCTGTGCAGTCAAATATTCTCATATAAGACAGACTAATATTCTACGAGGGACAACAAAACACCAAATTACATTAACCAAAACACCTATTTAGCTACTCATACATGAAAAATATGCAATGATGATGAAAGAATCTGAGAAGTTCAATGCCAGCAATCTGATACACGTAAGATTTGAGGTGTTCACAGCGGTGAGTATGAAGATTTCTGTCTTCTGGGTTGTTGCGCTGTGTAGTCTGATCGATGTTAACCAACGTTTCAGAGGTCATACTGCCTCCGTCGTCCTGATGACAGAGGCAGTATGACCTCTGAAACGTTGGTTAACATTGATCAGACTACACAGCGCATCAACCCAGAAGACAGAAATCTTCAATCTGATAACACAGGGTAATTATAAATAAAAATAAATACTCTTTTAAGTTTAGATAGTAAAACTGTTCTGAGACACTGTTAAAGCAGATGTGGATGATAACGAGACAGGATCAACAGATGACATTTAACACTGCTGATATTCACAAATACAGAAGAGAAACGGAAGAGCTTTAAGAAAATAGCAGGATCTACAATGCAGGACAAAACCGTAACAAGTTTTCTATACTAAGATCGCAAAATTCTTTCTTCAACATGTTCACTGCATAATTGAGAAACAGGCTGAAACTGAAAAATTTAGTAATGACAAAGACTACTAAAAAGGGCACTAATAAAAAATCAGCATTCTAACAAAACATAAGATCATAAAACTCATAAATGTATCAATACTACTCAACATTAATAAAAGAATTGCTAGCATATTTTTTAACCCTGCTTCCATGCTCAATTTCTGAGAATAAAGCGTGAATGACTGATACCTCAGCATAAGCATCAGAGCCTTCATAGCCCTCATAAGTTGGTCCTAGCATGGACGTAAGTTCAGCGTCCAAATAGTACCTCCTCATATGCTGAATGAAAATGCAGCGTTAACAGACAACATCAAGTGAATATACAATTGGCTAAATCTTTCACTGAACGTTAGAGAGGAACCTGCTTTCATCTAATATTGATAAAAGAACAACTAATAGCATAATTTAACACAAATTTGCAGTACTGAGTATCAGTAAAGAAGAAATCAGAATGGTTTCAGGCACTACACTGCTTAACACTCACCAGTCCAACATCAAGGTGGTCATAATAACACATTTTATTCCACTACGTGCAAAGTCAAAGTCAGTATAGTGACTGGCTATGGACTGGGCGACCAGGGTTCGATCCCCGACGAGGGCAGAGGATTTTTCCTCTAGCCTCTGCGTCCAGACCGGCCCTTGGGCCCACCCAGCCACCTATCCAATGGGTACCAGGGTCCTTCCCTGGGGGTAAAGCACGGCCAGGACGTGATGCTGACCACTCACCCCCATCTAGTGCCGAGGTCAAGAATGAGTAGGAGCTATACTTCCACTCCCCCCAAGCACCTGCATGGCATATAGTGGGACAAACTTTGCTTTACTTTACGTGCAAAGCGGAGGTAAACTCAATTTTTGCTTTTACACGAATATTCCTGCATTTATCACTTGCAATATGATTTTATGTTTGCTATTGAAGAACTGGCATTCATCAATGGAAATCACTGTGGTTTCCTATCAGAAATTGCCTCCAAATGAAACAACTGCATGTCAGTATTCAATCAACAGCATCGCCAGCTAGCAGTCTGATCCTTCTCGTGTACAGCATTTGCAAGCCAATGCAATTGTCATATTGAAATAGGCTAAGTGTGGCCGACTGATATCAAGTAAAACAAAGGTACTAGGATCACACAAACCTTAGATATATATCAGTTATATTCATTGAATTAATATAATAATGATGAGGATATAGCTATGTTAACAATGTGTTGTGTTAAACATGAAGTACACACACACCCCAAATTCATCTACTTTCCAAAATGTTTAATCAGAAGACAAAACATCTTCTTCTTTTTCCGGTTTAACAATCTTTATACATTTTCCGGTATCCTTTTACGGGTCCCCAACTTTTTAGTTGGCTTGATCTATGGACATTCGGTAGGACTCCTTGGACGAGGGATCGGCCCGTCGCAAGGCCTCTACCTGCACACAGGAGAGCACAACACAGAAAAACATCCATGGCTTGAGTGGGATTCGAACCGATGGTCCCCGCAACCAAGCGGCCCAAGGCCCACACCTCAGACCACGCGGCCAATGCGGACTCCCAAAAGACAAACATGAAAACAGATTTCTCATTAATGTTAACTGCATGCAAAGTTAGAATTAGGGATCACATGTAAGATATGGAAGAAGCACACACACACAGTATTAACCTATTAAAAGTAAAGTGAACGTATCTTCTGTGAAAAGGCACGCTACTGATATCAGATCATAAGCAAACTAACAGTGATCATTTTAATTATTTCTTAGCCATATTTTACTATAATCTGAATATTTTTCTTTTTGGTTTTATGCAAATATAACTGTATTAACAAAAATTAATAGCTATACATATAAGAATGTCTTTAAGATCCCTGTAAGATGACCAAGTAAATCAGTAAGAAAATTCTTGGTTAAATATTGTGTATTACCTGTATGAAGTGGCAGAAGTGAACGCAGATGGCCATGAGTTTGTTCACGGTACGCAGTAAAGAAGGATTCGTAAGCATGCAGTCCTTAAGGCAATTGTCCAGGAAGTCTGAATGGCACACAAGTACATCATCCACATTGTTCACCTAAATACAGTATAATTCAGAAACATAAGCTTCATTTAATATGGTACTCCATTCTACACAGAACTATAGTACATTTATTAGCAAATTGTAACTCTCAGAAGTGTAGGTCTACGAACATTACAACTGACCATAAGAACAGCCCAATGTTAGATTCCAATAGATTCAGAGGATTCTGTCTTGAGTAAGTCATTCAAATGATTTTAAAGTCATACTGGTGTTAATTATGAGCCGGGATAGCTCAGTCAGTACAGTGACTAGCTACGGGCTGGACGACTGGGGTTCGATCCCCGACGAGGGCAGAGGATGTTACCTCTAGTCTCTGTGTCCAGACCAGCTCTGGGGCCCACCCAGCCTCCTCTACAATGGGTACCGGGGTCCTTTCCCGGGGGTAAAGCTGTCCGGGGCGTGATGCAGACCACTCACCCCCATCTAGTGCTGAGGTCAAGAAAGAGAGGAGCTATACCTCTACTCATCCCAAGCGCCTTTACAGCACATAGCTGGACAAACTTTTTACTGGTGTTAATTAAAATGTGCACAGAACAATAAAATTTAGTATTAAAAGGGGTATATGGTTAGACACACAACTGATCTGAACAGGTCTGTCTCATCACAAATTGTTAGTAGTCTAATAATTAAATCATAAACTGAAATGGGCAATGGATGTGTAAATTTTGGTTGGAGAACGTAGTGATAAGAGACCATCTGTAATACTGCTATCCCAACAACAGAATATTAGTAATACCATGGAAACAACAGTTCATGAGGAATCAAATTGATAGTTTGTGGTCTGGCATAGGACAGTTAAATTCCCCCCCCCCCCCCCCCCCCCCCCCCCCCCCCCGGTTTTGAAGAAAGAGTGCTACATGGTTTACCTTGTTGATGCTGGCAAGAAATGTAACCCAGTTGGGTTCAATTACTTCCACCATCATGTAATACTCAAGATTTTGCACACAGTTGAGCATACGTTGACGGAGGGCAAACGCCGATGCGTACGTCTTTGCAGCTCGAAGGGCAAATGACTTGGCCACCTTGTTACATATCCATACCCTAAAATTATCCAAAATCAAAGAGGAATATAAATAAATCAAAATAATTACACAGTGCTTAAGTAATAATCTCTTTCTGTAACAAAGGAATGCCATTCATAATGTAATTTCTTAATTCAGGCATATATTTAATTAAATTAATCAATTTACATGTATTGAAAACATATTAGGATAATAACCTTCACATGATATTTCACTTCAATTAAAAAATTCACAAGTAATTTCAGTGATGTCCAAGATAATTTCATAACATATTCACAGTATATGGAATATGGTAATAGGGGTATCTCATTAGACCACTGTAGCATATGGCAATCATTACCTTGTAAATAACGTATTAGTTAAAATAAGTAACAAAATACTCATCTTTTTACAGGCTACAGATACTACCCTGAAAACTATTTAATCTACTCAGTATTTTTCCAAATATATCTAAAACTGTATTTAGACCTCAAGTTCAGTGTAAAACATTATTCAATTTGGACCAGTTACATTTGAGATTTAGTTACAACGGTGGCAAAAGTTCAGACTGTCGTCTTTTGGGTTGTAACACTGTATAGTCTTGTCCATGGTAACCAACATTCCACAGGAAAATATTTCCTCCACCTCTACCCTGAAAACTGCAACTGCAATGTTTGCCTAAATTTTGGATAATTGAAGAAAACAGAAATCTTCATCGCCCTGATGACGGAGGAAGTATGACCTCTGAAACGTTGGTTAACATCAACCAGACTACACAGCGCAACAACCCAGAAGACAGAAATCTTCATACTCACCGCTGTGAAAACCTCAAATCTTACTATTGGATAATTGTTAACATTCAACATGACTCGCCCCCAAAAGCTGAAGTTACACAACATATATATTCAGTTTGCAGAAATTATGTTGTAAAAATGTTTATTCATTGCTTAGTAATTTACCTGCATTAATTGCTAAGCATTCCAATGAAGGGTTAAAGTGAAGGTTTATGTATTGAGATTATAATTTTTCCGCTTCTTGCAATTTACACTTTCCCACAATTCACATCATTTCTCATCAATGCCAAGAAAAGCGTAAATAAGGAGTTCCACTGTATTACGCAATACAGGTTCATTGGGCAGTCTCTATTCAGGCTGAAGTGCAATGGGTTAAGAACTAATATCAATTAAATTAAATTCAGTTTAATAAGGTGCATCAATTATTCATGCTTAAGTATATTGCTCCATATCTGTACTTTGAGATAAGACAACAAGTTTTGCAAAAAAATTTGTAACAATCACAATTTAGTAGTGATAAAATTCTTGTTACCTGCATAAAAGACGTTCTACATGTTTACAGTAGAAAAGATGTCTGAAGATCATCTGATAACAAGCTATAGCTCTACGGTTCAGAACAAGTGAAACTGGCCACTTTACTTCATAACCAAAACAGAATGATTCCAAACCAAGCAGATGTAGTTTGTCTGATGGTAAACGATATTCTGAAAACCAAACCAATGCAGAAGTCTCATTACAAAGTCAGGAAGTATGAAAAGGGCACAAACTGTGCGAGTAAATACGGCATTTGACTTTTTACCATTTGGCAAGTCTTCTGTATCTGCAATTAATTTCATTAACACTTTTTATGAAACTAAGAATCATAATTGTGTTAACAAAGAAAGTCAGCAAACAAAATTGTACAAATTCATAACTGTTTCCCAAAATAAGACAAGAAAAGTATGCACCAATGAAGTTCCAATAGAAACATTGCTTTTGCAACCATTAATTTTATTTCCTTGAATAAGCAGTAGCAGCGAGCTAACAAGGGGTAGTCTTCCAACTTGGAGGTTTGATGGTGGACAAACAACTCGTCACAAAACATTAGCATGGTTCAAAATAATAGGCAGGACCTCAGACATTGCAAGCTGCTATAAACATGGAAATGAATCTTCACATTTCATAAAAGGCAGGTAATTTCTTTACTAGCTCATTGACTTCTCAATAAACACTTTGCTCCACCGAGTCACATAATAGACATTAGTATACACTAACCTTTCTCTTCATGAGTTTCTATGCTAAGAATTTTGAACATCTGGAACAGGAGATCATATGGAAGAAGTTCTGTCCGCATGTCATCTTTATAAGGATCTCCATTTGCTGCTGATGTTCGAAGTGCCAACTCCAACAGAGATTCAAGGCGTGTCGGAACAATATCATCGATGTTCTTGCTCAATTCTGCCTCACAAGAATCCATGAACTGAACTATAAAATCCCCTTGGTCCAGCAAGAAGTAATGCTTAACTGACCTAAAACAATTAATTAATAAATTTTCACTTCCTGAAAAGTCCATCTTATGTAACAGGAACTAATTCATATGTCTAAGCACATGAAACATAAAGTACTGTAGCATTTATCTCATCAATTAAACAAGACAAAATCTGCTTCAATATACTTCTTTCTAAACATGCACAGTCCAATGGAGGCCACACATGCTCCGGCTTGCCGGAAGGCCAGCCTTCCAAGTTAAAGCCGGAAGGTAAGCCTCAAACCTCTGAGAGTCCACATACATACAGACTTTGTGGCAGGTTTGTGATCAGTCTTTTTATTCTTCAGTCGATGCTACAACATGTTCAGTGAAGACGACGCAATTTTAATCGGTCTTGCTGTTACTTTAATATTGAAAAAGAAAAGAAAGTTGAAACGTTCTAAGTGCGTCAGAAGTTGGATAGATGGGTCAAAATATTCTCACATAAATTTGTTGAATGAAATTCGATTAGAGCCGACAGACTGGCAAAACTACCTGCGAATGGATGAGGACACATATTTTGAACTGTTAAACTTAGTTTAACTTAGTTAAACTACAAGGATTTGAAGTTCTCGGCGGCTGGTTGAGATGACTAAATGCTACAAGCCTTGCCTTTACCCTCGTCTCTGCCCATACACGTTACGACTTGTAAACATTCAGTAAGCCTCGAAGCAAGAAATCAAGCAAATGCAGATTTATCGGAGGCTCGGTTTCCGGCCAAATTCACCACACACGCTCCAGTTTGCCTTCAGGGATGTAAGCCTTCCGGCAAGCCGGAGCATGTGGGGCCACTCTAATACACCAACTTTCCACATCCCTCTTGCACAACTTTAAAAAGAGTTGTGAAATGCTCAGTATCTCCTCACTAGATTTTATGATAGATACTGCCTTAAGATTATTTTAACACCCAGCATTTAACATTTCAGATAACAGAATGTAATTCAAGCTTGAATGTTTCACATGCAAGAACAAGAAGAGACCATTATCTCATAATTATGGCAAATCCAGTCCACAGAAAATCACTTTACTAACTGATCTGTATTTGAAGGCTTGCAATTTGGAAGTGAAAGTATAAAGAAAATTCAATGTTGACATTACAATAATTTATGGGTAGGAATAATACTGTAATTACTATCTACCACCTGTATCTTCAAAATAAGAAAATGACAATTGGCCTCCTTTAAATAGTTTTCTGTTCTCCTACCACTACAAACAACTTGGAAAAATTCCTCACTCCAGGTTCTTAATAGTCGAATGACGACTTTCTGAGATTTGAGACTCTCACAACCGTGAAGAAGTCGATGGTCTTCTGGGTTGTGACATCATGTGTCTTGCAGATGGTCACCACATGGTGTCACTACCCATAAGATCACATATGACTAACGATGCCTCTGACGGCATATGTTCATCAGAAAGCAAATCTGCAAAAATACTTGAATATAATTCTTATTATGTTTTAAACATACTGAGCCATATACTGCATTACATACCGCAATCGGCCCATCAGATCATTCTCTTGCATTAAAAGCTCTAGAAGAGTTTTGCTTGCAAAGCGGTAAGCTTTTTCAATTGCTTCCACATATTGTCGTTCCTTAATTGTGTACACAATTTCCTCTGCCTGTGGTGATTTTACATTCTTGCCTGTGAACAAAAATGTTAAAAGAACAATGATGAAAGTTCAAGTTATGTATTTCAATTATGGTGAATTCTGATGAACTGCACATCATAAAGAGGCATTCTGCACTAGTGACATTAACAGTGAATCCAAGTATATAAGTGACTCTACATGAAGTGAATGTGAAACAACTGCTGAAAAGTATCAATACCTGGTAGCCACCCTAGAACTTATTAACACAGTTGTGAAACACTGATATGCTGATATAAGCCTTCAAGAAGAAGACTTGTGAAGATTTGAGGCTTTCACAGCAGTGAGTATGAAGATATCTGTCTTCTGGGTTGTTGCGCTGTGTAGTCTGGTCGATGTTTGCCAACGTTTCTGAGGTCATACTGCCTCCGTCATCAGGCCCTGATGACGGAGGCAGTATGACCTCTGAAACATTGGTTAACATCGACCAGACTACACAGCGCAACAACCCAGAAGACAGAAACCTTCAAGATTTGTGAAGGTGCCTAAAACAAGAGTCATGACAAGTAAACAAATACAATTACAACTGAATTCCAGTTACTCAGACCAAAGTTATTACAAAGATTCAAAGAAGCCTTCCCAGTCACCATTAACATATCCAATTTTTAGGTTACTGAAAAAATTAATATCTGATTAAAGTCATGTTTAAACACTGAGTAAAATTAATGGAAATTTAATAATGTGATGTAGCTTCAACAATATACAGTTGGTCTGGAATGTATATAATACATTTGCACATCATTAAACTGAGACAGTGCAATATTCAGCAATATTTCCAATTAACTCTGACCACTTAGTCTCCATATAAACACAAGTTTGTAAAATACCAATCACATAAATCTTTTCCATTCTGAAAGAACTGAGCCTACTCAGTCATAAAACAGAAGTGACAAAAGAAATCCTCCCTCCCTTAGAAACTTCTATTTATGTTTAAGAAATATAAAACAATCTAATTTCTCTTTACTACCATATACTATCTATTATCAATGGTGAAAAATCGACTTGTGGTCCACAGTCTTTTCCAATTATGTGTGACAATAAACAGATAATTATTAAAATATCTGTCTGACATGTCAACTTACCACACTGACGTATGACATTCAGATATTTTCCTGTGAGTAAAATTACGTCAGCCACTCTCTCCAGGAAAACAGGAATCTTCTCACGTCTGATAACGTAACGCTTCTCCCAGTAATCAGATGAATAGTCAAAAGGCAATTCCTCCTTCTCAATTACTTCATTATCTTCAACCAAAAACTGTACAAAGCAAATGTTAAAAGCAGATTATTTTATGGAAATATTTAAAATGTCCCATAAGAATAGAAGATGATTATGTACAGTGGGGGTCCGCAGTGGCTGCACGGTCTGAGGCATGGGCCTTGTGCTGCTTGGTCGATGGGACCGTGGGTTCGAATCCCACTCAAACCATGGATGTTTGTCTGCGTTTTTCTGCGTCGTGCTGTCCTGTGTACAGGTAGAGGCCTTGCGACGGGCTGATCCCTCATCCAAGGAGTCCTACCGAATGTCGATAGATCAAGCAAACAAAACGTTGGGACCAGCAGTGCTTAGGCACTTGAAGAACGGGTTGTTCCAAGTATCCCAGTATGTATAATGGACATGATGGTCTAGGTAAGAGTTTTATCCCATCACTCTTTCAAAGAACAGCACAAAGAAAAAACTGTCCCACTACACACCATGTATGTATGCGTTTAAGAGAGGAGGTATAACTCTTACTCATTCTTAACTCTGGCACTAGATGGGGATCAGTGGTCAGGGCCATACCCCAGGCATGGTTTAAGAAGTGAGGATAATCACAAACATTACTCATGTTAAATCTGTGGTTAAACAAACAAGAAAATTATTTTCTTTATGCAAAATGAGTGGAGGTGGTTTACTTTGCGGGAAAGAAAATTGTAATTTTTTCTTCTCCTGCTTTCCACAGATTATACACAATCTTGTCTGAAGTTTGCAGGTATAAATAAAATAAAATAAAAGATAATATTAACAGTAATATGGTGGAAGATGGTGAGGTTGATGCTAAAGTAATACAGAAGTCTTCCATTATAGCTTTTTTTGTTGAAGGACACACTATCAACTGTATTCAAATATAATACAGCACATCTGGAAACTTTCTAGATTAATACCTATTCTTCCCACATAATATATCCACACTGCTTGTTTCATCTACAACTAAGAGATAAAATAAAAACAAGTAAGATTTGAGGTTTTCACAGCGGTGAGTATGAAGATTTCTGTCTTCTGAGTTATTGCGTTGTGTAGTCTGGTCGATGTTAACCAACGTTTCAGAGGTCATACTGCCTCCGTCATCAGGGGGATGAATCACCCCAGTGAGTATGAATATTTGTCTTCTGGGTTGTTGCGCTGTGTAGTCTGGTCGATGTTAACCAACATTTCAGAGGTGATACTGCCTCCGTCATCAGGGCAATGAATATTCATTCTGAAACGTTGGTTAACATTGACCAGACTACACAGCGCAACAACCCAGAAGACAGAAATCTTCAAAATAAAATCATATAAAACCAATGGTATACAATTTTACTTACTGAACAAACACATATTAAATGTTTAGGTGGCTCTAACAGAGACAGAAAGAACGCTGCTTGAAAAATAAAAACAGACACTATTACTATGTATTGTCATATCAACTTCAGCGATGGAATTGCAACTCACCTCTTCATATGGATCAGAGATTACTCCTTTGTACACCCACTTTTCTAATATTTCCATGTAAGGTACACATGCATTTTGTGTTAGATACAAACACAGTTCTTGACCTGCAGGATCTCCAATATAGTTTGAGGTCCGTTCATGTAGCAGGCTTAACACTTTACCACCTTTGGCTCCAGACTAGAAAAATGTATAAATGTCAGCTTAACATATTTATTGCTTTTGCTTTCATATTATTTATCCATAATAATATCATGGTACAGTCTTCCTTGAGTGATGATCAGTTAATACTTACAGTACACTGTATTTTTATTGTTCGAAGCCAAAAACATAAGAACCTGAATTTTCTTCTATAGGACTGGTAAGGAGGCTGAAATATTTACTTTAAATACATGATAGTTTGTTCCAGAAATAAGGTACAGTTTCCTGGAGATTACTCACTTTGCTAATAGTACTTGCTATATTTGCCAGAATTTCCATTGTGTGAAGGGTAGGCTGAATAAAGAACCAGAGTTTGTGTATGGAAAAATTGCCTTTGCGATTTGCAGTCTCCAACTGAGCCACCAGCACCATATAATCCTTAATAAGGGTATTCATGGCAGCTGTGAGCGCATGATTCACTTGTCCACACTCAAACTGGCTCTTCTCTTGGATGAATCGCATCACCATAGAATAATGTGATGCAAGGGGTAAAATCTGTTTCACCATCTCATGCAGGGAAGGATCTGAAATAAAAAACTTAAAGACATGTCTGAAATACATTAACATTTATTGTATCTTTATTTTTAAATATTACCAGAAAGAACAGAGATACAGTTTACGTACAACATTCAGATTAGGGAGAAAAAGATCACTTTCTTTTTTATATCAACTGTATGGTGTATTAAGCTTTCTGTCTTGGGTAGCAAATATTTACTGATGTTATAGTCACTTAATTTAGGACTCTTGTTGGAACAGAGTGATAAATGTTAGGGCATAAGTTAAAGTAATTCAGTGGTAAGACATCTTCAGATGACTGCTAAATACTGGTGTAGACCAGTGGTCCCCAACCTTTTTGTGCCTACGGGCACATTTGAGAGTTTATGAGATCATGGCGGGCACCAACCAATTAACAAAGCCAAATTTTCTTTTCTCTGGACAAATAAGATATGGACACCAAATAATACACAAAACAACACAATGTTTAATGATACAAGAAACCATGCAATCAAAAATACGTAGTTTATAAGTACAATTATTATTACTCAAGTGGGAAGTTATTGTGATGTCTGGCGCTGCATTTCAACGGCCAGTTTTTTAAATTTAGGAGTGTAGGATGATGTTGCTGCTCACAAACAATCATCAAGATGGGCGTCGGTAAGTCGAGATCTGCGCTTTGATTTTAAAATGTTCATGGCTGAATGGCCTTCATTATTCAGTATAACCTCTTTCTGTAACAACGCGGGCACCCTAAAAGCGGGGGACCACTGATGTAGAGTGCCTCTGTAATATTTGTAACTGTCATCAACAACTTCACCACCATGAAATATCATATCAAAAACTGTTCTGAATTCAGTGTAATAAAGGTATGTAGTAGAGTACTACTTATCCCAAAAAAAGAAGCTCATAGTCACATAAAACATAAAAAAGTATGATTCAACATAATGAAAAAACATGACAGATTGCTTCTTTACTCAGAGCTTTGTATGTGTCATCTAACCAAAATCTTTGTCACATAAACCTCAATGAACAATATAAACAATAAGTTCACAATGTCAAGGCTTAACAACACTGAAGGGATTAGGGTTAATATGCCTCATTACAGAATCAGACAGATATATATGATTATTCTGGAATTCATTTTACACTTACCAATACTTTCACTAATGCTGAATACTCTTGTTTCATACAGACCCCGAAGAGGATTTGGAACAATATAATCACTTTCAGCTCCTTCAAGACAAAACAGTATTTCTTCTATCACCATACTTTCTTGAGAACATACTGGAATTGCTCCTACAAGATTCAAAATAAAGTTATTTCACACACACCAAAAATCACACACCCAAAAATCTCTAAATTCAGGCCTGGCTTCTCTTACCTAAAGGAGCAGCAAATGGTACTGGTCCACTATGATGTGTGACAAAATCCAGATTCATGTTAGGTCTCACAGAATTCCAGTTTGGCATCACTGGTGACTGGTAATTGGGATGCCGTGCCTTTTCTTGTGTCTCTACTTTATTTAAAGGTAAACTTCTTTTTTCTTCAGCTATTTCCACTTCCTTGTGCAGGCGACTACGAATCTGAGTTTGGCAAACACGAACAAACATAATTATTACAAAATCTTATGTATCATCTACAAAGATGACAATCTTAACATTGGTTTGCAATTTTGTTTCTAGAAACTTACCACAGGCAGATCCTCTGTAGTTACCTTCTCTACAATTTCAGAATCTCTTAAAGGATCACTAATGCTCCCTACTGATGCTTGAGAGGTCTGAGAATTCTGTAAATTTGTGGATGCAGTCTTGGCATTTTTCTCCAGATATTCTTTCAATTTCCTGTCTTCTGAGATTACTGATAGTAACTGAATAAAAGGGCGAAGACAATCAGTGCTGTAATTGAAAATTCAATTATTAACAATTTCTTTAAAACATGACATTCACATTAGTGCATTAAATAATACAAGTAAATCTGTTATATTAAATTGGTGTAAAATATTATATACATGCCATAGTAAAGATCAACAACCAGTTAACATCAATGTTAAAGACCTGGTGACATTCTCTTCCTTAGATGGCAAACAAAGAAAAGAAGACACAAAATAGTGTATATAATGTTTACTCCTTCTGGACCAACTTCACAGTACAGTGACCATATATACCTGTCACTGAATTTAGGTGTTACTAGTCTTAACTATTAAACTAATCTAACATTAACTGACACAAGTGGTCACAATAATATTAAGATATATAATCCCTTTCATATATTCATCATAAATGTCCCACAAACTAATTTTAATAAAATCTGTAGAGTACATCTTACTTTTTAGCTTTTAATTCTTCATACTTCTCAATGAAGCTCTCACGATTTGGGCTATTTTGTGCAAGTTGCCTAACACAGTTTTGTGTTGCATGGTTGTATGAAGACACTGTGGTTGTACCAGCTCTTTGAAGGTTCTCAACATATGATTCAGGTGAAGCATTTGAGCTGGAATTATAATTTGTTTAGATTTCACAAATCCATCATAGTACAAGCCAATGATGTAGAACATGTCATATTACATTAAACATACAAATACACTTAATTTCAAATAATCTGACATATCCAAGACCAATAATATTGTAAATGAAGCACTTGTTCACATCTAGCAAATATGTATACTAATGAAACTTACAAACAGTGAAATGACAAGCATCAGATTTTAAAAATATATATGAAAAAAGTATTCTTAAACAAACAAGAAGGTTCCCTACTGAATACTACACAATGCTAACACTGAATGTCACAGCCCATCATACTACAAAAAATTTGGAAAACTTAGTTGAGGGCAGCAACCTAATTACAGAGGTCAACCCCCCAAAAGTCCCAGGGAATACATTAATTAATTAGTTTCAGATTTATACTCAGAGTTAAAAATTCGACGCTTCATATGGAGCACTGAAATACACTAGAACTAAAGAATGATACACAAAAGTGAACCTGCAATTGGCATGAAAAGCTATTAGTATGACATATCAGATAAAATTACAGATCAAAATAAAAAAGGTTTACTTTAGTTACCCTAAATGTTCTATTAACTCTGTCACCAGGTGATGAACTTTAAATTCACTCATTGCTACGTTGAATAACTATAATAAAATTACAGAAATAACCGCCTAAGGAATATTATCATCCATGTTATTTAGAGCACCAACGCATTGCGCACGGCTTAAAATCAGGGAGCCCAACGTATAAAATCTCAATGATACCTATGGGGAATATAATAAACTCAAATTATCAATGTTAATTTACAAAACTGTTTAAAAAATATTTCATGAGTAATGTCAACAACGAATTTGTGACAACACTGTACGTTTCACTATTGAAATTTGAAGAAAGTCCATAATATGGTAGCATTGATAATGCCTGTCTCGTGTGACGCCTGCGCAGTACGCTTACTAGATGGAAATAATGGCGCCTTAGTTGTTTGGTTAGTGTTGTTAGTTTATGTAAAGTTCTGTATGCTGTTTGCATTGATTCAACATGATAAGGCCATCGGTAAGAAGTTAATAATTACAAGCATGTGCCCATACTTTTCTAGCTTAAACAGATGCATTAAATTTTGAAAAAACAAATTTCATTTAATTTTGTACTGCCAAGAAAAATTGTGTTGATCTAGGTACAGAGTACTTGGTTGGTGCTTGAACGTGGGGAGGTGGCATAGCTCCTACTCATTCTTAACCTCTGCACTAGGTGGGGGTCACTGGTTAGCGTCACACTCCGGCCGCGCTTTACCCCCGGAAAAGGATCCCGGTACTCATTACGTAGTAGGCTGAGTGGGCCCAGAGCCGGTCTGGGCGCAGAGGCTAGAGGAAAAATCCTGTTCCCCCGTCGGGGATCGAACCCCGGTCGTCCAGTCTGTAGTCAGCCATTATACTGACAGCTACCCCTGCACCCTTAAGGTGTAGAGTATGAGGATAAAACAATTGAAAAATTGGAAACAATTTAATTTTTTGGCCTACAAATTCATACTACCTTTAATTGGAAAACACATATTGAATATATTGTTCCTAAGCTGTGCTCAGCATACTTTGTTATGAAGACTGTCATCACTCATGGAAACAAACTTTAAAATTAATCTACTTTACTTACTTCCATTTGATCATGTTTTATGGAGTTCTTTTCTGTGGAAACTCAAAAGACAGAAAGAAAGTATACTAATTCTTAGAATAATGACAGGCACTAAAAGGAGAGCCTTGTGTAGGGAATTGTTAAATATTCTTCCACTAGCCAGCAAATTCTTGCCCCTATTATTATTGTTTGTAGCAGACAACGTAGAAATATTTCAAACAAACTCAGATATCCACGATATAAGTACAAGATACAGATATAACCTTAATATGCCAAACACAACACAACAAAATGTGATATACGCTACATCTCATGAAGCACGTTCTATATGCTGAATGCTAAAATTTAAAGTAAATTGTTCATATATGGTGTTGCAGCTACTGAAACTCATTACTAAAACCCCACTGACTGGAAGTGTCACAGGTCAAGCAGCGAGATTCGCCACACAGCAAGTTGAACCTTCAAGAATGGAGAAAAGTATGTGGTGATATGAGAGTGTAAAAATCTGTATATAAGTAGTGATTTAATTACATCACTACTTATATACAGATTTTAAAGGAACAGTTGTATTACATTTTGTTTTTTATGCAGTTCATAATACTCTTGTTTATGAATAATTAAAATTATTTCAGCATTAAATGAAGTCAAACTGTTGGGTCGTGTTGGTGGGGAACCTCAGAAACGGGGAACAGAAGAGCATCCTGTTGTTATTTTCTCTCTTGCAACACATACAAATTACAAATATGACACAGGTAAGGAATTCTGTGATAAATTATTTTTCTCTGATGTTCTGCATGCTCCTTCCTAGGATGTATGGGTTGCATCTATATCTGTCTGCAAGATACTCACCTTATATGAAAACAGACATTTGGTAGTGTATATTTACATCTAGAAATAATGCAACTGATTTAATTTCTTATGTGTTAGCAATACTCATGAAGTTCTGTGTTCCTGCCACCTCTTATAAGCAATTTAAGGCACATTGACTTTTCACCTAAAACAGGGTGGATCTTCCTTGTATATGATATTTAAACTGAGTTACACATGTATATTGTCTAGATCATCTGTCCGAGTAACAACATTGAACACTAGTGAACTTGTACACAGAAGTGATGAATTGAGATTGAATGGAATAGGTGGGATGGGGATTAATTGTATTGTAGGCAGGATATGGAAAAGTTCATAAAATTTTTCATGTCATAATGACCATACTTGGGGCCAGGGCTCCAGAAATACAATGAAAATCTGCTAACCATTCAACAAACTCCAATCAGCCGTATTTTACGGTATGCTTCATGGCTGTGCAGTAGCTCAGGTGGTTAGTAACCAGGTTTTTCTCCAAGCCTTTCAGTTTTCCCATCAGTATCGTTACACTATTGCTAGGGTTATGTTTATGTAGGAGGAAAAATGTATTCAGTCTTCAGGGATTGAGAATAGAATTAACTACCTTAGCATGCGCAGATAGTTGTTGGCTAAGGATCGGGTTGGTTCACGGGTTTGTGTGTGTCGTGTTTCAGGTGAGTTTGTTCAAAGGACAGATTGGCATCGGATATGCGTATTCAAGCCTTCGCTTCGTGACACAGTTTACACTTACCTCAAGAAGGGACAGAGAATTTATGTCTCAGGAAGGCTTACATATGGTGAAATTAAGGATGAAGAGGGTAATCCCCGTACCACCACATCAATTGTAGCAGATGATGTTATATTCTTCCAGACAAGTGATTAACTCACATTAAAATAATTATGGGAGTTCTAAGTTGCTGCATCTGAAAAAAATATATACAATAAGGATTTCTTTCATTTGAACATGTAAATTGAAGTACATAATTCATAGAGTTACATGATCTAAAATTTGATTTGTTACTGAATTAAAATGAAGGCATACATGTAATTATCTGGAATTGGAGTTTGAAGTGGCATTAGGTAAGGCATTTGGGCATTTGTTGACTTTGGTTTGATATGATGGACAGGTTAATATCTCTTTACTGCAAAGAGTGGAATCGTTCATTAGTCTAATTCCAGTGTTATTATATCCATATTCTTGTATTGCATTTGTATGTGGATATTTGTAAGGGTTAAAATGTATTAAAACATTTTATATCACTCATAATAAAGTACTCTTTACTCTTGTTTTTACCATACCAAGCTGTTTGTCGTATTTACAGCCTTTACAGGAAAATAATGATTTTAAGTTTCTATAATTTGTACAATTTTTTATTTTTTCTGTTCACAAGTATGAGATCTTTCTTCATTGCCCTGTTCTGCAGTAACCAAGATATGTTTTAATCTGGTTTCCCATATTATGATCAAATTCACCCTAAACCCAGCTGCCTGATTATCCCAACTATTCCCCCAATGTCATGGGTAATTCTTTTAAGGATTGCAAAGCAGATGCATCGCCTATCTACAGTTTCCATTCCATTTTCTAGCAAGCTGCAAAGCATCCCAGCATTTGATACACTGTATTCATATATATTCACACCCACATTCATTAGACAGCCTTCTTTAATATTTATAAAAAATTTGAGTTCAAAAGGTGAAATGAACCCTCAAACTTTTAACTGTACAATACAATGCTATATAACCTTTCAGTAAAACTTCTTTTAAACTTTAATATTAAGGCAAACTTGTATTATTAATACAAGGCTTGCTAAATAGCATATATTTAATCATTTTTAAGCTATCTTATATGTACAAAGCTCTACATCACCTGTGAGAATTTGCAGGCAGTTTTTTAAATTATATACAACAAAACAATATTAAAAATAACTCATATTGCAGCAGATAATAATACAGCAAGAGATCACATCACAGAGTGAAAAAATACAATTAAATAAAATTTTAAATTTTTCAAAACACTAGAGTAATCATATTTATATAATGCCAGTTTCAAACATGAGCAAAATTATTTGTGTAATGTAATAATTTAAAAAAAGATTCCCATTAACACCCAATGCACCAAGAGTCAATTAAAACAATTCCCCCACTTTCAAACCCAAAACCATGATTCAGTAAAAATAATTGAAGAAACTGTTACCACAATCATAACAGATACTATTTTCTGTTGGTGGAATGTTTCTGTTGTTGTTTCATACGTATTTATATCCTACCAATTTACCAACACTTCAAATTTTCTTTTTTCACATTACAGATTTGAGCATCCTACTAGGACGAATAACACTTGATCCATATTATTTTAGCTGCCCCTTTAATGTTTTTCAATTAGATTAAATCAAACTTGAGACAACACTGACAAGTCCCCTCTGTAGTAACATTGACGACGATTCATATTAGTTTTTACCTTCTCGGGCAGTAGCAGAATGACTCATTTATCTCTAACACGATATATTTTATGCTATATCAGAACAGGAAACAGCTTTGTTTCTAGTAGTGGTAAACCACAACTGGTTTGAAGGGAAAGTATTTGGTGGTTCTACTCACCAACTTTCCTGTGGATCTTGCATTAATAATCTTGGCACTATTTTACAGCTGTCTTTCTAATAAAACAACCGTTCTTTTAACAGCAACAATTCTGCATTGCTGTCAACCTACACATAACGACCCAATGAACAAGGAGTACATAACAAGACTGCAGCCGCACTACACAACGTACGCTATATATAGTACATCCAGTACAGTAAAAGTGTGCAGATGATCGTAGCTGTAGCTAAATTTCCAGACATCTTACGCATTTCACTCAGTAATTACTTACATTAATATTCTGTAATTCGGCAACAATTTTAAAAATAGACGCATTTCAAGTTACACCTTATTTTCTTCAGAAGATATTTCCTGAGGAAGTTAAATGAAACTCCCTTAGGAAGTTAATATTTCTTGTATAACATTCTACGGACACTGCTTGTTGCAATCGAGCAAACTTTCTGGCACACAAAAAGATTTCACACCGTAACCATATTATTTCAATACACTTTTATAAATATTCATGGTCCAATGTGGCAGTTCCTTTTCTTATATACAACAGAAGTCATCCATCAAAGCTTCTTCAGTGTGGATCTTCCTTCATAATATTTTACACAGAATAGTTAGTGTTACGGAACATCCACATTTCATATCTTGGACTACATTCATATTCAGATTTTAGTTCACTCGCAAATCCCTGATTACTTCCACAAGAACAGTGGAAACTCGCAGATAATCACTTGTTCTCGTCTGTACTCTCAGAATCTGATTTGATCTTGATGCCATTGAACTGAGTAGACGAGTCTCTGCTCGCGGAAATATTGACCTCCGACTGACAGTGTATGACCCGATGTTCAGACGTGTGACGACTCGGGCTAAGGTCTGTGGGGTGCTCCATACTCAGGTCTGTTGGGAGCAAGTCCTCGTCTATCGGAGAATCGCCTTCCTCTAGGTCAGGTTCAACTTTGATACTGACTGCCACAGGGGGCATCACCTGATGCTGATGCTGTTGCAGGGAAGCTGGTGGTCTGGTAGGGCTCATCTGCTGACGAAGAAGTGACATATTCTTGATACTCTTCAATTCACTTGGGTTACGAAGGAATCTGCAACAAAACAACATAATGAAGCATAATTTTAAAAGGGTATAATCATCGCAACAACAAATTAATATTCCTGGCATATGCGTTGCTATTAGGAGAAAAAAGAAAATGTTTTAGAAGCTAACTTTGCCTTCAACAAGAATAACAAATGCAAAGGACTGGTTGCTAACCAACTAGATGGCTCGAGGAACCTGAAACTTCATCACCGAATTAACCAAAGCCCTCCACCGGACCCTGTCCCGGGCCAACAAAATCCAGGATCCTTCGACTCCTATCTCCCACAGATCCCGCCTGAGATTATCCTTCCGTCTAGGTCTCCCAAGTAGTCTCTTCCCCTCAGGTTTCCCAACCAATACCCGGTGCACGCTACATGTCCCGCCCATCTCATTCTTCTCGACTTAATCACCCTGACAATACTGGGGGAGGAGTACAGATTTTTAAGTTTGTCATTATGCAGTTTTCTCCATGCCCCATTATCTTCTCTCCTAGGCCCAAATATCCTCCTCAACTCCCTATTCTCAAAAACCTGCAATCTATGTTCCTCCCTCTGAGTGAGAGACCATGTTCCGCACCCATATAAAAACAACAGGCAAAATTATTGTTTTGTATATTTTAATCTTCAGGTTCTTAGAAGTCAGACGGGAAGACAAAATATTTTGAACTGAGAAGTAGCAAGCACTTCCGGAATTTAGTCTCCTCCTAACCTCCTCATGAGTATAAGGACTGGTTGCTACAAAAAGAAATGCAAGAGAAACTAACTATACGAGCACAATGTAAAAGAAGCGCAAGTATATTTTAATGATGTAATTCACATAAGTTCTGAGTTTAAGTAAAGTTATTACTTTTTTCCCAAGTTTCTGTTCCTGTACCCCTGAAACATGCCATTTCTTTAACATGTGTTTACTCATGGCTCATTACAGATTATGTACCAACCCATCCCTCACTTATCACACACCAAGTCATGAAATGAAAATTCTTTAAGCAGAGAACAGTAAAAACAAAGTAACTCACTGATAACAGTGCCGTTCCCCTTGCACTTTGCGCAGGATGTTAACCCGGTAGTAATAACGGAGAGCTCTTGACATTTTATCGTAATTCATAGAAAGGTGATTCTTTTGAATGCCCCACAATTTGGCCAGTCCTGCCGGATCTACGATCTTGAACACTCCGGTATCACGGTTCTTCCACGCTATGTAGTTGGTGTAACGCTGAGTGGGATCATTCAGCAGCTGCTGGAGGAAATCCCACAGTAATCTTCCATCTGTAAAAGAACCACAGTGCTTTTCTTTAGCTGTATTGATAAGTAGAGTATTAAAACCATTCCCCATTTAATGGTACCTGCACCTTGTCGTGGTGGTGGGGCTTGAGTGCCTCAGTGACCCCAAGAGTTATGCTGGCGGTAGCATAGCTACTGGTAGGGCCTCCCTAGCCAGATTGGTCGAGGGGGAGAGGTCAGACTAAGACAGGTACCCTGGTCCTCCAGGGTGGGGTTGGTTGCAAGGCTAACAACCTTGCACAGTAAAAAGGAAGATGTTTCGAAACCTCAATCAAAGCCTCGGACAGACGGACCTAACAGAGGACCGAATGGAAGAGGAGAATTGAGGAGGCCATGGACCGAGTACGGACCGGAGAGCCATAGAAGAAGAAGAAGATTAAAACCATTTCTCTTCAACTTAACAAGCACCTGATATATTTATTAAAAGAACCTCCCCATTATGTAAATGAATTCCATGGTATATAATGAATGAAACTGAAAATGCGCCGTTAAATAACACAGTTTTCATACAATTAAATATTTTGTTTGGGTCAGTAAAGTGGTAAATCCAGATACATCTGTTTCTGTTAGAAGACTGTATTCCAAATATAAATATTTGTGCAATGTTGTGACATACTTGTGTTGGGTTCTGGTGTCTCTGTGGGGAAGAACTCCCTTGTTACAGCTCTGAAGCCACCTCCATTTAAATTAGCACCAGGACTCGTTTGCTCCTTGGCGGGCGAATGTGGCGACTGATGAGGAATTGATGGAACTGCGGCATTAATTCCAGGTGTTGATGGGGGACTGTTACTGCTGCTACTGCCACCTGGGTGTAACCCATGCTGTGTTCCGCCTCCACCATTTGCTAGTGGCAAGCTACCGCTGTTGCTATCCTGGTAACTATCTTCATCTGAATCAGATGATTGATTGCTTCCATTGCTACCTCCATGATATGAAGACGCTGCATTGTGGTCTGCGTGCTGTGGGCTCCCTGCTCAAAAAACAAATATTATTTAATTTAACGGTGCTCTTTATTAGCATAGAATATAAATATAACAATTTAAAATTGTGATTAATCAAAATTATCTTACATAAGCAACATTATGATGCTCTATACTACAAATTAATTTTCATGAATACCTGACTGGCTGTCAACAGATGGCGCAGGGCTGAGTGTGACAGAGTTTCCCTGATGAACGAGATGAGCAAGGCTCGGGGTCTGGAAGTCCGACGCTGCCACAGCTGTTGACGTCAGCAAGTTGTTCCAGGTTGGGGTGGAGGGATGTGATGTCGTTCCTGTTATGTGGTGCGGCGAGAGCATGTAATGACGTGACGTGGGTGTCACAGGACTACTGGGCAGACAGCGCTGCAATGTCTGCGCATCTCTCATTAGGAGTTGCAGAACATTGTGCAGAACATCGCCTGACCCTGGAGAACGCTCTGCTAAGTCACTTTTTGTGAGAAGGCATATTGCCTTACCTGCACAAAATAAAATAAGTTGTTGTTGTTATCATCCTTCATTACAAATAGGTTCGACTGGACACTGGATGCAATAAGCACATCACAACTGCTTAGTCATCATCACCCCCACCCCCCAGAACCATGTTTCACAGCATTTGTCCATAAGCCAGGGTAAAACCTTGTCCCTCAGGCTCATTATATAGTACTGGGATATTGGGATCGACCAGTTCTTCAAGTGCCTGAGCACTGTGGGTCCCAACTTTTCGTTGTTTCGATCTATAGACATTCTGTAGGACTCTTTGGACGAGGGATCGGCCGTCGCAAGGCCTCTACCTGTACACAGGACAGCACAACACAGAAAAACGCGGACAAACATGCATGGCTAGAGTGGGATTCGAACCCACGGTCCCAGCGACCGAAAGGCCCACGCCTCAGACCTCGCGGCAACTGCTTCTGGTAGTAGCTTCTGGAAAATGTATTTGAAATCAATGATGTTCTACATTAAGATCTTCCATGAAACATGTGCCCTTCCCACATTGGCCATCATTTTTAGTTGCAAAAATCAGTGTTTACCAGGAATTGCAAATGCTTTTGAAACAATAAGCTTCCAGTCGCACCAATAATTATGAAGATACTGCCTTTCACTTACCATAATTCCCATAACTGGCTCAGATAATTCTTGTATACTGTGTCTAGTTTTTACTATGAGTATAGAAAGACCCTGATCATGGCCGGTGAAGGGCTTTCATGTTGGTTGGACCTGCAGGTTCTGCTACCAGGGAGTTAGTTTATAGAAAGGCCATGACAACGTGACATGTACCAGTCATTACAGATTTTAGTTTAATATTATCAATATTTTTAAATGTTCTCTGACTGGGTACATATAATTTTGGTGGTTTATAAAATAACCGGTGGTCTAAATTTTGTTGTCTTTTATCAGGGAAGAAAACCCACCTAATTACATTGCTGATTATTAGAAAATATGAGTTACCAGAACAAAATTACACTGCAATCTATTATTACCATTCATCTGGAACATCTCCATGTCAAAATGAGGCAAGTCAAATTCCCTCTCACACCACCTGAGGAATGTGGCCACATCCTCACGTGACCAGACTCTTGGATCAGATGCTGTAACAGAAGACAGCAAACATTCACTGTTAACATCCTGCCACCATTATCGACACAGACAGATTACAACTCCATATGCCATAGGGGCAGTAGAGAAGTGAAAAATAACCAAATACAAGCTGAATTTCAGATATAACTTTCTGTGTGAATTATGACATAGCATCTGAATGACTAGTATCCTGCAACTCCAGGGGAAAAATAAATTCATAAAAGATTTACCAACATTAAAACTTTCCAAGTGTGGAAAATAAAACTTTCCTTTCCCAACTTTAAATAAGAGGAGTTAATGTTGTGTCTTTACCTTTTGATGCAGTAAAACATGCAACTGAAATTGATGTTTTGAAAGAATAGTTACAGGTTCCAAGATTTTAAGAAACATGATCTTTTCACATATTTTTGGCTCCCTTCACAGTAGATGTAGCACAGTGTTCAAGAGATACCGTATGGATTTCATGGAATTACACAGCATATGACGAAAATAAGAAAAATAAAAACACTTTTTACGTGACGCAAAGGCGTATTAATTACACAGATTGTATATTGATAGGTTTGGCCTTGGATTCAGTCTCCTCCCATTCTTCCTGTTTTTCCAAGGATAACAAGGACAAAGAATAATCTCACAAGTCTCGGAAGTGACGTCACATCAACTTTTCATTAATTTTATCTAGTGTCTGAAAATATTGTTGTAATTAGAGACAATATCTCAAAACAATTTTATTTAAGCGTACAGTTAGTTATAAGTCACGCTGGCTATGTAACAAAGTCTGAGAAGGCCTGGTTTAAAACTGAAATATCCCGAGACTTGTTGCTTTGTCCCGCAAAATGGTAAGAAGAACACTGCTTCTTTTTTCTTTTTCACAGTTGCACGACTGAAGCGCATTCCTTTTATTCATAATGTTTTCATGTATCAAAGTCCGATATATCGCAAGAATCACAAGTGAGGCACGAAACAGCGTCACGTTTACAGCACTGAAAACCCGTCAAAGAGGAAATGGCCTACCTAAACTAGTTGGAAGGTGTGTCTTGAAGTCTAGGAGCGGAGACATTGGAGGCGGCTGACTGGTGGCTGCAGGGAATCCCAAGGGATATCTCCACAGCAAATCCGTAGGGCTGAAGGGCAGCGACAGCGGCAGACGATCCATCGCCGTGACGGGGGGCAGAGAAAGGGGCAGCAGTTTCATAATACAATCTGCCGGATGACACGGTCACTTTGTGTTGTTCGGCACGGATCTCGACCACTCAACCTGTAAGATACGAACGAACATGGTCTTCATTATCGTACGTCTGGAAAATAATGATATAAGCGTGAATAATTAAATATTTCTATGTATATTCAAATCAAATAGTTGGATATTTTTCAACAATCGGCTCATCCCCGAAAGCCGAAAGTACACAGTCCGTTGTAACAATTCCTTATCTTCATGTTGTCATTAAATTTTCATTCTTTATTGCATTACATTTGGAAAACGAATATTTCACGACTGTCACGAACGAACGTTGTTGAATATACCTAACCTATATGTCTAAATGAAATATTACACATATGGGAAATGAAGGAAACAAACAACAGAAATATCAAGAAATAAAAGTTTAAACACACTCCTCTTTGTAGACGACCGAGCGATAATGTCAAATTCAGTTGGTGAATTCAATCAATCATCAATTACTGCGTTCTCTTTCAGTAGAGTGCGTTCACCTGACACCGGGTTTTCTGAGGATAAATTACACATATCAGTTCATAATCGGAATAAATTAATATGTAAATATGGGATGACAATTTCAACAGAAAAATAAAAGAACAGTGGTATTACGTGTGCGAGAATCCACAGAAAGGAGAATAGTAACAAAGAACAAAATAATAAAAGTCAATACTTTCAGTTGCCTCGAATACTCAATGTCATATGAAGGGTAAAAAAAGTTTCAGAAGATACATAATTATACAGACAACGTTCCGTAAAGTATTAACCTTCCATAAAAATATGGAATTCCCTACTTACATGACGAAACTACACAACTCTGTAAACGCAGTAAGTCAGTACGAACACTTCCGGACCTTCCAGCAATGACATTTGCAATCATTTAGGTAAGTGACTGTAACTTCCTTCGCGTGTCACTCAAGGCCCCTCCATAAAACTTCCTGCACACAGAGCATAACTACCAGTCCTTGCAACTGCAGAAAAAGAACGTTTCTGAGTCTAGAGCAAGTTGTTACGCGTACGTAGCTAAACACCATGGAGCCTAGCTGTTTGTCGCACGAGATGGGAGAGAACCAAGGATTGTCTCCTAAGACAGTCCGACCGACGACTGAAAGTACTGTTTACCCGAAGGGTTTTAAAGAGGGCGCGATCCCTAAACAGTAAATTCGTACAAGCTATAAATTTCTTGAGTGATCCAGAAAACAAATTTCGTTTTGCTTTCACAGGCATTTATGATTTTCGGATGCCAAGAATCCAACGAAGGAAGAAATCGATACAGGCGTTCTGACAAGAGTACTAACATTACATTATAACGTGTTAACATTACATGTTAAATATCTTTATTTTGAAGGGCCCCTCTTTAATAGTTACGTGTAAATCTTCAGAATATGATAGCATACATCTTAAACCAGCGCTTTAAGAAATATTACTCTGGTCCTGAGATTTCATGCCAGTGGCGGGCTCTTGTTAACTCGGCAATGAACCACAAAAGACGGGGCATTTGTCGACTACTTGTGCAACTACTAGCTTCAAGAAACATGTAAAAACGCCGTTCGCATTGAGCCAACTCAGCACAGCGTCCAGAACCAAACTTATATACACCTTGAAATAGGCTACGACCTTCAGATTCCAGCAATATCATCCAGTTAGTATTATATTACACACGCATAAACAGCGCACACGTATGCTGTGTGGGATACGTGATGTGTTACAACTGAAACTTGCTCAGATTTTCATTAGTCATCGATTTCAGTGCAAGCGGACAAGTGACGTCTGGACATTCAAAGATAAATGCAAGATAAATTTGTATTTTACAGTGCGGCGTCCAAAACATGTGAGGAACAATGAGTGAGTGTCTTCAACAAATCCGATCTCACACTTTTATCATTTGCATTGATAGTTACATTACAACTTCTTAAAAACAAGGAAATGGCGACGCAGTATGTCCGGGTCAGATGGCCACACACGGCAGTCACCGGCATTTCAGTACAGGGGCTGGCTGGCTTCAGGGTGGAAGGCCGCGGGCGATTCCCGGCAGAGCAGAGTTTCTTCGCCACCGGATGTCGAGCTCATCCATTTCCTATCCAGTGGGTAGGGGGGGATAAAGATGCTGGAGCTTCAATTCTACTCGCAGACGAGCTTAAGAATGCCCCACTGAAGACCTCTCACCTCTGTGTTTCACGTTAGACCGATCCCCTGTACATCTGTCCATCAAAACCCGAGACGCTTAGCCCAGACGATAACGTGCGATCCTTATCCAGATACACTCGGTTCGTATCTCTCTCTGTTCGGGCATCTGCATCGTGCCTGACATGCCCCTTCTCTCCACGCGAATGCCAGGCCAGTGCCTTGAAACAGGACATGCTTGCCACCCTACAACATAATAATTATCTCACTCCTTTCAAACATAAATAACGCCTAGGCTTCAGATTGCATCGCTAAGTAACGCAATAATTAGGTATTAAACCAAAATTTTGAAATATTAATTACACCATCACCCTTTTTTACATATTTACTACCACTGTATGTTGCAATTGTATTTCTGCACTCTTCAACTTCGGTCACCTTTGTACATTTTTCGACTATCACCTGGTTAACTTAAGATTGGCTTCACATCGTTTCGCCTATTTACGCCGTTGCATTATCTTGTGGTGGATTTACAACAGGAAACACACGATACATACATTAATACCTGTTAAAATATTCACAGATATTTACCTCCGTTGTTATTCTTCCTGGCTGCCATGTGGTCTGACTGTTTATCGTGTCTTGTTCTGGCCTGTCCTCGTGTCTTTTTTTATTATGTTGTTGGTTTTGAATTTTGGTTAGATGATTCTACAGGGTATGTTCAAAGCAACAGGATGCTACAATAAACGATTTTAAAATGTTATCTTTCACTAAGCAGTTTAGATCTGATGCGGAAAAAAAATTGCGCAGATAATTTTTGTGAAGAAATTTTGAAAACTGCCATCCGAAGGCCGGGATGGGGAAAACAATACTAAAATGTATCTCAGAGAAACAGGATGCAAACTTGGCTTACGTGCGTTACACAAGAGCATGTACAATAGCGGGCTTTGGTACAAAAACGTCAAGTTCCTAGTGGGACCCGCAGGTAAACACCGCGAGTGTCTGTATGATTCCGTTTTTCCCCTGAACAAGAACTTCCACGTATGCCAATAATAACCATCAAGAAACACACACACAATGAAATACAGTGGGTCATGACAACTGAAAGACAGACGTAGGACGCAGTGGTGTAACGGTCAACAATTCAAATCATAAGGCTGCCAATTCACTAACATGACAACAGTTACAGTTATAATATATGCATAACAGACATATGATCACATAAACATCCCACAAGCCCGAAAATTCCTTAACAGCGTTGCCACGACAACAATTACAATAATTTGTACATAAAAGATGCAAACAGTCATACATATTCTTCTATTAAAATAATATTACCGAAGAGTTACTTTAGCTTCACTGTTCCGCAGACGGTTGTGAATATTTGTGCAGAACTTGCAAGACAAGAGAGCGGAAACATGAGCCAACAATAGTTTCATTGTTGTTCCCCGAGACACGAGACAGTTACGAGGTGTTGGGTACCACCCGGACAGTGAAGCATAGCCACTAGGTTGCTGTGTCACCGCGGACACAGCAGCAAGGCAGCGCGACGGACTTATACCGCTAGAAGACCCGAACCGGCCTCAGGAAGCGTGGCCACGCGCTGATTTTTGTATGAAACTAACAGCAGTTTGTCGTGATGACAACGGAATAGGCAGGCTCGACTTCCAGCCATCCCGTTTTAACGGGAAAGCAATTTTTTTTATGTCCCGATGTTCTGATATATTATGTTTCAAAGGAAAACACCGATCTGCAACAGGCGATCCAGCAAGTCTACACACTACCTTACAAAACATGGGTTTCTGAAATTAACTTCTTAAAACACAGTGTTTACTATGTATACCACCTCTTAATATTCAGTAACTCTGCATTGTGTCTTTAAGAGTGTATTTATAGATGTCCAAAGATTCACAGCAATTATTATCACAGAATAGCATTTACCAATTACTGATCTTTGTAACAGAGACCCTCTTTGTCTCTGAGTACCTGCTAAGTTCTGCCCTTCCACAATGTTCGCTCAACAACCAACAGTTTATCTCTTCCACAAGAGTCCTGTACTCACAGTTGTGTTCTATTTTGTACATTGGAGAGGAGATGAATTACTATTATTGCTATTGTCGCGCAGTCCTTCAGAAGCTGAGAGTACGCTCACCTTTTACAGTCAAGATATTCTCCGCTTTTCACAGAACCGGAAGGTTAGTCACCGCGTTCACAACGGCCCCGCTACAGGTCCCTACCCTGAGCCAAAAAAATCCAATCCACACTCTCCCACCCTGTTAACCAAAGACCCAGTTTAATATTAACATCCGATCTACGCCTACATCTTCTGAGTTGCCGCATTTCTTCGGGCTTTCCAACAATAATTTTGTACGCACCTCTTATCTCCCAACGCGTGCTACATGTCCATCCTTGGTTTTGTCATCCTTAAAATATTTGGTGAAGAGTACAAAATGTGAATCTCCTCCTGCCACTTTATCCCTCTTGTCTAAACAGTCTCCTCAGCCACCCTTTTCTCCAACAACTGCAGTCTTTGTTCCCGTTATGTGAAAAGCGAAATTTCTCTCTCATGAACAACGTAACGCCATTTTAATTTTATAACTTCAGACATTCCTTTCAGTTTTAATTTATGTGATAACATTTTTATAACCAACAATAAATCAGTAACACTAAAACATACTGCTGAGTCAACTAACGAAGTTCGATTTTTTATTATAGATAAACCTTTACTTCCCTTTGTTCCTTGGTCTATTTCTTTTATTCAGCTATGAAAATTCAGCATCGGAAAAAAACAAACCACATTATAATCACGATAATACTTAAAATACCACATGAACCACAAACACTACAGCAAAACGGGTAAAGTCAGAATAAATAAGCAAGCCCCTGCAAGGCACCATTAATTTGAAACGTGTGAAATGCTAACCACTTGTTTGCTTCAAGTCCGATGATTTCCTCGGGCAGGGTATGAAGTGGCGACACGTCGGATCTCCTACCTGGTTCTCAGACCTAACCGTGCAGATGCGCTGCGAACAGCTGAGCTTATGGACTATTGTGTGTTAGTCACGTTCCGAACTCATTACCGTTTTCGCAATGATGAAGAAGCAGGAAAGGAATTTTGCTGACCATACGGCTTCCGCGTTAGAAACCTATTTTAGCAACGTAGGGTGTTTGAAGGGATGACAACTTCATGTAAAATTTACCATAAATTTAGTTCCGGGTTTACCGATCGTCACCTAACCACTTTATAATATGCATTCCTTGTACCCATTCCACAGTACAAATCCATCTTGAGAAGATAATATCAGATGAAATGGACGATAAACTCCGATCATATCGTTAATGTATTCACAAAAGCCCGCCAGATGGATCAAATCCACACATTCACACCCCGTTTCTGCAATTTTAGTATTAGCCTCTTCGGTTTCCCAAATGGCCTCGTCCCTTCCGATTTTCCGACAAAGTTTTCGTATTAATTTCTTATATCTTGTTAACGATAAATGCATAACCAGTTTTCTAACTCCCTTTCTTGTTCGTATACTCTCAGTTCTGTTAAACCAGTGTTCCGCAACGTTCTTTTGCCCGCGGTACACCCTGATTTGTCAGACACAAGATGTCACACCACAAAATGTTGTCTCACGAAAAGGGTGTACGAAATTATATACATGGCCATAATATAATGCAGGCATATGAAACTAAGACATTGAATCTATCGACGATGAAAGATAAGATCTTCTTCCTATGCCGTGCGAATGTGAAATTTCTTATAGAAATTTGCGTTACACCTGAAAACTTGTGACGGCACACCAGTTAGACAACCAACGCGAAGGCAGAGTCCAAAAACTTTGACGAATACGATCGTCTCATATAGAACTATGTAGTGGGCGAGCAGCCACTCCTTGCATTGCAGAGATACACATGCCTGAGTGTCGGATCAGGAAATGGCAGTGCCTAGTTTGAAACCTGCCCGGAATATTTTGTTCTACCTGCATCAACACACAAAGAACTCGTGATCGACCTGGGAATAAAGAAGAAATGTCTCCTATAGTAGATTAATGTTTCAACTGGCGGAGCAAGGCAAAAAGAATTAGATGTTCAATACACAAATGTTATTAGTTTGGATGTACAACTACCGAACAGCACTTTCATTCGGAAGAGATTCAGTTCGATTCTAGACCCAGTTACCAGATGTACTGAGGTTCTCGTAATTTCTCTCAACCTCCGCACACCCTCTATTGTTTCAACCTCGTCATTGAATGGCCCAATCACCTGAGAGAACGTTCATTGGATGATCCGCGTCATACAGTGTCCCAAAAAGATGTATACATGCATTCAATTAATGAAATAAAGACATCTGAATAAACTATACCATCACATACGTCAGCAATGCCACTAAATTGTGCTGTGTGTTCATCTTTTTAGGACATTCTGCAGTTCTCAAATCTGGCTACTTATTCAGTTATTGGGTTTCCCATATGAGATTTTCCTGTGGCTCTGTGAAACAATGAAATTACATGATCCAGTCTGGTTTAAACAGGGCTTAATCGTAGTACAAATCAACGCTGAATCACTAACAGTTTATTACCGTCGATACTATGATGCAAGATATCGCGGTTCCATCATCAAATCAAAAGATACACAAGAGCTCTTAAAACAGAATGTCGGAAATAAATGTTAAAACTGAGATTTCTGGTTCTCACGGCTGAAAAGATGTCCATGGTGGTCTTCTGGTCTATGACGCCGCGTGGACAGCAACGTTTCTGATGAACATACAGCCTCCATCTTCAGGGTTGAAATATGGGGCCAGGTAGAGGCTTTGCATTAAGACATTTTCTTTATTCACACTGTACTTCGGTAATTGCAGACTTGTAATAGGCCCTAGTAGTAGTGGTAGCAGTAATAGTTGTTGTGAATCTCACATCATAGTAATGGTGTAGGCTGGTGATAAATTTCCACAATGGGAGTCATGATTTGTGAAGAGCAACGCACGCCCAATCCGGGCCAAGACATGTAACCCATGTGGAATATTTCAAAATGCAAGAGCGGTATATGTATGTCGGAACGTTACTTCCCCAATTTACGAATATTTCAAACAGCAAAGAACATCATGGGATCGGTGCACTGTAAAAGAGGTCCTTGGCTCGTTGCTTCTTGTTCTTGATGCCAAACACGTGCCAGAAATTCTTTTCCCCGGCTGCCTCTAACTATGATGTAGGTATCGTGTAGGTAGGTGCTTCTTTTCTGTATCTGGTCGCTTGGCCGAGTATTCTGAGATTTGTTTAGCGTTATGCCTTGTAGTTACGACCGGCCTTCGCCTACACAAACAAGTCTTTACAACAAGTAAGAAAATTTGTTTACAATCAGAGCCACGACGTTAATGAGTTCGAAACCTGGACTTCCACAGTGACAACCGCCAGAAAACTAAGTGATCAGTTGCGATTTCAGATTCCAGTACGACGGTAACCGTTGTGTGGTTTAGTACTTTAAAAAGTACAAAAGTGAAGAAGTGGAGGTATAGCTCCATGCATTCTTAACATTGGGTACCCATAGGACATGCATATACGTATATCCCCCAAATTCATAATTTTAAGACTCCAAGCCTCAAACTATGAGAGAGAGGGGGGAGTACGGAGTGAGAAAGAGAGGAACCTAGTGGAAGTTGTGATTTTAACAAAATGGGTGTGCGAGAATGCAGCATAACTCCAATAAAACATTTTGCAATTCAAAATCCCTGCCAAGGTCTCAGTGTGAAAAGAACCTGTAGCAGCTCCTTAAGAGCATTTCTCGTAAGCCAAAAAATGTTCGCTACGCCACTGTAAGCTGGATATTAACCCCGCTCCGCTGCTGATGAGACAAAATTACCCTTAGCTCTTGTTTTGCTTATTTTGAGCTAAAAATTCTGAAACACTGTTTCACTTACCTACGATGGTACCATGGCATTTCAAAGTGAGGGGTGTCTAGTGCTTAGAATACGAGCCCAGAATCCATATAAAATATGCCGATTTAGATCCTAACCGTCGTCACTAACCTTAAAAATCTATTAATATAATGCCAACCAATAGTCTAATAGCAGCTGTAGAACGCCCACAGCCAAAATGGTTTATATCAGACACTGCAAAGTGCCCAATAAGATATTGGTATGAAGACACCACAAATGTCAGAAAAGAATATTAAAGACCACAATGCGAAATGAACTTCATTCTCTGATGCTCACGGCTTACTGCTAGGCCACGCACATACCAGACACTCGCACAAAATAACAACTACAAATACAACAATCTAAACGTGACGTAATGACTTAAAGAAGGGGGGTCAATCACCTCAACAAGGTCATCTGCAAGAGACCTTCTATACTCAAGTAGCATTCAATCTGTACCACACCCTCTGCACCACGAACATGTTTCAACGACTGCAAACCAACAAAGGAAATCAATGAATATTTAACAAACTCGTGCGTAACAAACAATGGTTAATTCGTCTAACAGTCAACGTGTATTTTTTAAATCCCTTTCACTTTAAACCAGCGTCCAAAGCGTGATATACTAGTGTTGTTTTATGGACAAGAATTCCATGGAGCAGAGACGTGCTTGGGAATTTAAGAGTTGCTCTGATCATCGAAAAATGTTCTGCTTTTATGGAACCCAAAGTTAATAAAAGTTTGCCACTGTACCTTACCCTGAGCCAGTGAGTCTTATTTCTTTAACATCCATTTGAACTGCTGTTTATCCCGTCTCCAAAGTGCTCTTGCATACTCGGGCATTACCATTAAAACTCTCATGCGTGGTCTCTGTCCCTCCCCCCACATTTTTTCCTCCGTCATTTGATAACCCTAACAATATCTGTCGAAGAGTACAAATTATGAATATTGTCACAATGAAGGTTTCTCCAGCCTCGTCACTTCCTCGTTTGGTCCAAACATCAAGCATTCCCCTCATCACCCTGTTTTCAAACGTCCACTTAACAAATCATATAAAAATGAAGCAATATGACAAGTAGATAAAATGTGTGTTTGATATTGCAGAATACATCAAGTAACGAAGTGGCGAACGATGATAGCTTTGATGATAAGAGCAAGTGAACTTCCTCACGAACCAGACTGACGTTGAGACGGAAATGCTAAAACGTTGGTGCCACAACTTCACTTCAAATCCTCAGATACCACTATCTGCCAACGTACGTCATTCTCCTTGCATTACACGTGCCGAGCCACACAAACACGCGGATTTTTAAAATGTGATCAAGTGTTACCGAGGTCCAGAACAGAATCGAAATGAATTACGTTTGCTTCATGAACGGAATAAATTCCTTTGATGCCAATGACCTCAGTAATATAAAGCTAGATGGGAATTGCATTGTGCGGAACACACAAGATGTTACATCCGCGTTTACTTTAAATAATGAGGAAAAGCAAGACACATCACAATAACTTCTAACCACTCTGCTAGACAATCTCAAACACATACACAGCTGTTGCTCTGTAACAAATCGCTCTACAGACACAGTTTATTGTATTGTACAGTTTCCTTGTATTTTGTTAAATTTAAGCCCTATCAAAGAACATTTCATACAAAATTTATAGATTTCAAAGATACACAGGTCTACACTTTATACAATGTGCCAGTTCTTAGTACGACGAAGCGCCTTTTGAGAAACATGATGAAGCTTAGTTGACGTTTGTCAATCTAACGTATGAGTTATACCGACTGAGGCAAACAACAATGAAATTCGCTCAACAACATTTAGCGTGGAATTTCAGTGCCAAATTTAATCGAAATCCATTTAATATTCTCGGATGCAGATGTACAGCATTGCCCATTACGAATTAACTTTAATTTCTACACTCAAAGTACACATAAAACACATGGCATAACATATTTTTATGAATTCTTTATGGAATCTTTCGCTTGGAACACTTCTTGATTCGAAAAACAATAAATGAGTAAGACGGACGAGCAGATCTGATTTTTGTCGAACAGTAATGGACGTATTTTGGCAGAGTCATGACTATTGGCGTGACGACGCTCTGCGTCCATGTCACAATTGTTGCACAAGGTGTTCTGAGGCTTATATTGGCTTCATTTTCGTTTCGGAGTCGGCGTCGCAACGCTCGGCGTCTGTTTTTTGCGGCTTCGTGTCAAATGTCATCCAGAGGTTCTTTTGTGCTGCTTCGCACCTTTCTGCGGCGTCGTGCCGCTTGCGTCGGTTTTCCGTCGCAGTGTCGGAACGCATCACTAGGTTAGGCTATGTTAAGTATGGTGTCTAATGTTGGCGTCGGGACAATTAGTGACATGACGCTGCTCGTCAGTTTACCAACGTCGTGTCATCGCTTCCAGAGGCGTTTCTTGGTTAGTTTGGTGTTCAGCGTCGTGTATTGTGCCTTTTCCTGGGCTCATGTTTGCAAAAATGGAATCTTGAGTCAGCGTCTCGTCCATACAAGTTGCGACAATGCGTCGGTTTGCCAGTGTCATGTCTTGTGCCTCCACTAAGCTCATGCACGTTCACTGTGAAATATTCTGTCGACGTCTCGACGCTCTGTGTTGATTTGTATGTATCCTCTCGTGTGGCGTCTCGATGCTTCTGTTGGCTGGATTTGGAATTGAAATAGGCGTTGCGACGCGAAGTGTCGGTTCGACGATGTCGTGTCTTAGGGCATCCAGAGGCTCATCTGCTATACACACTTTAATTCACACAAGAAATGTCCAGTCACAGGCAAACATTCCGCATTCGCTTAAATCTGAAACACGCCCGGCGGAATGAGCTGAAATACCATGTAAAAAACAGTAATTTCTACAGAATTCTACATCTGCCAGTTAACTACTGGATTCACACTCTTCGTAATGCGCACGGCCAGAACATATCTCTGCTTGTGGGAATGGGTAAAAATCATTAGACCTACTTTTAGCGACCAGTCTTCAGTACGAATAATTTTATTAGTAATTTGTGATAAGGTTTCAGATTCAAAGACAGAAGAAGAAAAAACTCTTCATTATGGATCTATGAGATCGTTTTAGGCTCTAAGACTTTTATGCATTTCCTACCCGTCTAAATCACGAGGGTAGCTCACTCACTACCTACATCTTGGGTCCAAATGTCGTCCTGAACATTTAGATTTCATACATTTGCAAATAATGGTCTTGAACATAACAATATCTTCCAAAAGTTGTTCTTATTTGTATGCTTACAAGTTGACACATTATCAAATGATTTAATATATGTTGTTAGTTTCTGACTTTGTTTCAAATCTTTTTTTTCGTGTCGTGTTCACATATTTATTTACCTCTGAACACTGACGTACTTAACAGCGACATTCCAGTAACACATACAACTAAGTTTCACCTGATTTATCCAGCGAACATTTATGACACATTATCCTAGAACAGTTTCTTCTCCAAATATGAGGCTTCCTGAACAGTTAAGATATTTTACTTATTTATTTTTGTACTGCAAGATGACATCTCAACCCTTCCTTCTGAGTAATTTGACAACCTTCACGGCGTATGACATCATCAAACATACTCTTTCCCTGTACAACCCGTACACTTCATTTATGAACGTTTACCAACCCTGAGAGCACTTCAGCACCCACACGGCCACAGATCAGACACGAGTGCATTCTGCAACAAAGTTAACGTTGATGGCTCTGCGACGAAGAAGAAAAGACCTGCGATGAAGGAGGAGCTACATCTTGCCCAGCAACCAACACGACGAACCATGAACCCAACACTCCCTCTTGGATATTATTTTCTCTTTTTTCGTCATTCTTCTTACAGTTGCGTGGTGCAACATATACTCCAAAGAAGGAAATGCCAGGCATACAACCAGGAGAAAGGTGGAGATAAATGTGCAAGTTTCCAGCAACACAGAGTCATCACTGGAAGCGCGATGGAAGATGGGGTGTATCGAGTATCTTGAAGATGTTTCCAACTTCCTTTAAATATTTTTTATTTCATTTTCTTGTACTGCCTGTCCTTTTTTGTCTTCATCTCTCTCTTTCTTCTGTTTAAGTTCTTTTCTGTATATGTCGACGAATAAGAAAAAATGGAAATCTGCTTGGATTCTCCTCAGTGTTCCTCCTCTCAGCAGCATTAACAACAGCGGAAGACAAGACACGCTGGAGGCTGTACAGAGGCACTCGTGGAGGTAGCAGAAGAACCGGTCCTGATGCTGACAGCAACAGCAGCTCAGAACACTTCTTCACAAGTTCGCTGGGCGATACCGCGTACCGACGGACGGACGGATGCACACAGCTAACCGAAGACAATAAACTCTCTCTGGGCTTACAAACAAATGCAAGGGGAGTTTTAGTAACGCCCCACGTACTCTTAAAATCGGCAACCAATGTGGACGCGCTTTGCAGGAAACCGAACCCCGGTCGTATAGCCCTGACTTTCAAAATGTTCCTCGCTCGGTCAGTTGTGAGTACAGAAGAGATTTTGAAGATTTATATTCATCGCCCTGATGACGGAGGCAGTATGACCTCTGAAACGTTGGTTAGCATCGTCCATACTACACAGCGCAACAACCCAGAAGACAGAAATCTTCATACTCATCGCCCTGATGACGGAGGCAGTATGACCTCTGAAACGTTGGTTAACATCGACCATACTACACAGCGCAACAACCCAGAAGACAGAAATCTTCATACTCACCACTGTGAAAACCTCAAATATTACACAGAAGATATTTTGCTCATTTCTTACTTTGTTTAAAGATACTGTATCAACTGTGATATATTTTCTAACATGAAACGAGAAACAACGATATAATTATAAACTACGCCATTGAGTTGAACGTGAGACTATTGTGATGTATCTTAAGCATTTGCCTGTACGGATAAACGCACAGATCATTAGGAAAACATCCCTAACACAGACCTAGGTCTCAATTGGGGATTTTCTGAACACGGGCCAGGCGTGGCAGTCACTGTACAAAGGCCAATGTAGTACAAAGAGCGATATTAAGGAGGCATTCTGTCACTACACAACTATTCACTTCTTCCATTTGATGGTTGTTACTGTTATTCGTTTAATTTATCAGATATTAACGCATTTTTCTCCATAAATATGGACAACACCACAAGTAGAGTTACAACACAACCTAAACTCACATTGTGTTTAAAAAGACCTGCACATTTTCCTGTTGTACTTGGTTTAACTGGATTAACGACTAGACCTGTGTATCTATCTGTTACAGGCATCATCGTGGGACAAAACAGTTTGGGGGGGGGGGGGGGGGGCGCTGTTACTCAAAACGCATAAAGAAAAAGAAAATCCTAACAAGGACTTAACGTAAACCTATCTTCATCTGAAAAAATCTCCGGCCCTGTGAATACAGGAAGAAAACCAACGCAAAACTATCTTTATAAATCGGAAAACGGTTAAAGACGAAATGGAGAAGAAACTCACCTAGTTTGACGTAGTTCACAGGACACAGAGACTTTCCGCTTGAAGATTAACCATAAAATTATAAAGCAACCAGCAATATATAAATTTCAACGAAAGAAAGAACCATCAAGACAACCGTCTGACGACAACGTATTCAACACTACTCTCATGATGGATGGTACACTAAAAATAGAATATTTACATTCTGGATTCCCCATGCAAAAGCAACGAAGTCTGACATTTTCTTTGCAAGGCACGAGTATTCAGATATCGTTGACCAAAGTTTGACCTAAGTTATTAATAAAAATTCGTCACATAAAAAATACGGACATTGCTAGCATCCTGTAATAGGTTTATGACTTTCCTGTTCAAACAGGCATCCTGTTGAAATAACTCAAAGAAAAGCCGCAGACAGAACAGAAAATCATTACAACATCCGGTGGAAGGAATTCTTGTTTTTTATCTCTTCATAAACACAAACGGGTCCAAGGATGCTGATGGTTAAAACAACAGCGTTTTAAAGACGGACGACTGACCATACTAATTAATTTTGAGGGTTGGATTGGCCAGCCTTGAACAAGCAGTTTTATTTTTATTTTGTATCTAGTAAGAAGTTGCGGACTAATTCTGCATAAAAAGATCATACCATGAAACTCGCGTGTGTTACTTGAAAGAGTGCTGTTAAATAATGCGTGTAAAGCCAGCACGTAAAAGTCGCTTTTTCGAATAACATTCTGACTCCTAGCTAACGGACTTTGCTGAGCGTTGTTTCTGCAATGCAACTGATCTTGCTCTAAAATTGCGTAAACGTTCCCAACACGATATCTAGCTCCGAACGAGGTGAAGGGAGCGTGCTATGTTTCGTTACGTAACACGAACGAGACATATTACAAACTAATACACGGCGCTATTCAAACCGTGAACCGCAAGACAATATCGGAATATTATATTTCACTCTGCCTTAATTATAGGTGTAACTCCTTAACTGTGATCCACAAGGCATATTTTACGTATCCTAAAATAGAATTTCCCCAGCAATTTTCCAGAATATATATATATATACACATCCACAAGATCAACATAATAGGAATTCTCCAGGAAACTACTGAACTAATTCTAAAACCACAAATTTAACGAAACTAATCTAACACAACCTGGCCTAACCTAACCCAAAACAACAAACCAAATCCAATGTAACATAAACCATTCCAACATAACCGAAACATATCAGAACCGCATTCGATCAAACCCATCAACGATTAAGGACTTGCATAAAACCTTTCCAGGACTTCTCCAGCCATTCTCCAGCAGTTCTCCAGGATTTCTCTAACTCTTCTCAAGGACTTGTACAGAACATCTACATGACTTTCAATATATTTCTCTAGGATTTCCCCAGGACTTCTCCAGAACGGCTCAAGGACTTCTAAAGAAATTCTGCATACCTTTCCAACACCTATCTAGGATTTCTCCAGTTTTCCAGCACTTCTACGCGATTTCTCAAATTCTTCTCAAGGACTTTTACAGAACATCTACAAGAATTTTAATATATTTCTCTAGGATTTCTCCAGGACTTCTCCAGAATTTCTCCAGCAAATTTCCAGGATACCCACACGTCCACCAGATCAACACGATAGGAATTCTCCATGAAACTACTGAACCAATTCTAAATCCACAACTTTAACTAACCTAACGTAACACAACCTGAGCTAACCTAACACAATATAACCTAACCTAACTAAACTTAACTTAACCTAACCCAAAACAACGCAAACTAAACTAATGTAACCTAAACCATTCCAACATAACCGAAAATAACATATAAAAATACGATTAAAGACGTACAAGTCATGAGAATTTACAAGTGCGTAAGAGTGGTTCCATGACACGGAAAATGTTTTGATACAGGGGTTGAGATTGATGAATCCATTTGTGTTATGCATAATTTAATGTAGATTTAATCGATTTTGACACTACGAGTGTTAACAAGTTGAAGTCCAAACATAATACAAATGATGATAAACATTTCCGAGATGAGTTATCGTCGTTTCTCTACAGCATGATAAAAGTTCACGATGTCTTTGCGAAGGACTGCAAAACCGCGACCATAGTATCTTACACTGATCTTGCATTGAACAGCTTGATGAGATGAGTGACAATGACGTCACTGAGGCAGAGACCAGCAAACCGGACATGCCAAGTGACTCAAGAATGCTGCTGCTGCTGCTGGAGCCGATTACGACACAAGCCAAAGTCTTTTTCCTTGTCGCCATCCGAATGGCCGGTCCCATTAAACTCTGCACAAGTGAAGTCTGTAACTGAGCTTGGAGAGGCACTAAAAATCATCCTGTCATACTACATTAGCCGACGAAATTATCATCACATCCTGTTGATGGAGGCAGCAAGTTCTTCTGGAACGTTGGTCTACCAGAGAACACTGCAACATCCCAGAGGGCAGTCATGTTCATACTCAGGCGTAAAAATCCGAAATCTCACCGAACAGTCAAGAAATTTCCCGCATTTTATACAATCCGTTGGTTCATTGCTGTATTTGGCTCTACCCCGCAAGATGAACCCACTCCGCACCCTCCAACCGCTTCCCAAAGATTCATTTTAATATAATCCACCCATCTACGCATAGGTCTTCCGAAGAATCTCGCCACTTCAGGTTTCCAACAAAAATTCTGTGTAAATTTCTTATCTCCCTCACGAGAGCTACATGCCCCGCCCATGACATCCACGATTTGATCATCCTAATATCTGGCGGAGAGTACAAATGATGGCGCTCCTCATTAAGCAAATTTCTCCACCCTCTTGTCACTTCATCCCTCTTAAATCCAAACAGAGAAACATAACAAGAAGTACGAAGAGACAATACCGACTCCGGACATTTTTATTAACGTCACACACTCTCGCACTGCAGACTGGAAAGCAGAACACCATGAACAAGACGGCAGTGTCCAAAATTTTCAAACAATTTCAACTTGTACGCTTGATGTATGAGCCATCTACATCCAAAAAACGAATTCAATACGTGGAAACTACAGAATAAATAGAGCCCAAAACATTCAGGGAATTCGTTCCATAAGCTGAATGCTGCTTTGATCAAAATTCAGTTAATATATTCTACAGTCAGCTCGAATGGAATGTAAATTCAGGCCCTAGCGACACTTGATTTCATATTACCATGTTATTCATATTCCAACCGCGTCCATGGAACCTTGCCTGAGAAAAATCAAACACAATATGGTATGAAGTAAATTAAAGATTGTGTATGCTTTAAATAAATAACTTGCAGTAGTGAAACTTTTTGGCAATGACAAGAATAAATCACTTGCCCTTTCTTTTCAATACTGTTGGTATTACGTTTTAAATGCAGCTGTAAAAAATATGTACATTTCTAATTATTTTGCGTTCTTCACGCTCTAGGGTGAGATAAGAACACCATCCATATTTGTGTATCGCGATTTTTGCAACCCATTTTCCGAAACAATTGTTGCGCAACAATGGGATCCAAGGGTTCCTGCGATTACATTTATGCGAGAATTATATATATTTCCGGTTTAACAATGTTTATACATTTTTCCGGTACCAAAGGTTATCTTTTTAATCTCTTGGGTTTTTTTTTGGCCCATTGCATCAACCTGGAAGACGGGGTAATTTTTTTTCAAGGTTTTCTTCCTTTGGCCTTTGATAATCCAATATCTCACTACAAGGCAGTAGTTGCTACTTTTGGTCCGCCCCGGGTAATTTATTTCCCCGGTACTCACCATATCTGGTGAGCGTTCCCCTATCCGCTATCTGGGGAGGCGCCCGATGGGAAAGTAGCAACTCCACACTCCAATTGTTGGTCGACATTAAAAGCAACAATGACCTCGGATCACATCAGCGCAACAACGATCTACGTGATATGCCGTTACAATCTCCGTGTACTCCAAGGAGTACAATCTTGTTCTTTTTATTTTCTTTCTTGTATGGCATCCATTACATCCATTCTGGTCACATGATAGGCTATAGCCCCAGAAACATTCTTCAACCTGCAACTGTTCACAGTTTTTATTAATTGTATAGACTAATGTCAGCAAGTTCGGACGAATCTGTGCGTTCACGTCCGTTGGCAGTAAAAGTCAAGAGGATCAGAGGAACTAGAAGGCGTAGCAGATAAGAACGCATACACTTTCCATTCTATAAACATCATTTGCCAGCGGCAGTTCTTCGTCGGAATGTTTACAATAGTATACGCATAACGTTCCTTCTACTCACAAGCTAGTGACGTAGGTTGAACGCACAGTCTCGTCCCGGGTACTGGACCCAAGCGTATTCAAGTGGTCGAAGACTTCAACCGCTGTTAACAGCAGAAACGAGTGTCCTTTGGAAGAACTAATTACAGAATCATGTCGGAAGTATTGACAAATCGCGTACTTCCCCCACTCCTCCATCTATTGCCATATTAAATTCTAGCAGTTGTTCACGGACAACAAGAATGACCACGCGGAAGACCTTCGTCTCCGTGTGTCTGTCTAAACTGTTTTCCTTTCAGCGTTTCAAGGAGTTAACCCCGTCGCGCGGCGATGGTGGGGAGGTGTTACGAAACTCATTCCTACTGATAACGTTTCACAGTCCTGTCTTCAGTCTGATTTACACAGCAGCGGACTTCCCCTTGCAGTCACTCAAAAGCTTCCCGTTGGTCATTTTTTTTTAGCGGATACGTCGTTTCAATATTAACAGTTCTCACACACATCCTGTTTGTGTCTATGTTGGAAACGTCCTGTTGAAATCATTTGTTTATTATGCGGACTTCGGTGCTGCAGGGAATGAACCTTGTTTTGCGTTGAACAGTGAAACCATTTACTGCAGGGCCATCTTTGCAGAACGCAATGAAAGTATAAAATTTGCCAAATGTCTTCATAAACTAAATTCAACAGGAAAACAACTTCACGGCGGCTGAAGCCAGATTCCTGCCAAACGCACCTTAAAAAACCGACTGTCTGACTCCGCTACAGCCTCGTTTGCATTTCTTGCTACCAGAGTCGGCACCGTTAGAACTAATTCTAATTTTTTCCGTATCGCACAGTCAAGTGTGACGGACAGTGGCGACTGCATTAGGAGTAGATTCTACAATCTCCGATCGTTATTTTGGCCATTTCGAGGACGAGGGCCTCAAACAAAGGATGAACAGAAGAAACTGTTTTCTAACAACTCTGTTCCTGCACATAAAATCCCCTACGTTTCTGGCCTTAAATCAGAAAACATTTTAAGTTTTACATAAAATACAGCACGAATTCAAGAGTTTATCAAATATGCACCGATATCAAAAGGGAGATTGAGTAATGGATATGACTTACATGGTTTGACGGCAGTGTTCAATGTGTCATTTTTGCTTTCAAGGACCTTTGGAATCTACACATCGGAAAAGGCATGGCGGCATGTGTTTCCATAACATTTCTTTCTGCTATTCCTTGCCTTGCCACTCCCTCCCGGATCTTCCTGGTTGATGACGTATATGAATGTGTGGACTATCTTAATGCATTATGTACACTCACATCTCCGTCACGAGCTGCTTGAGGAAAGACAGAATTCAAACGCATGTCTCAGAACCGCGGTGTATTTTCCGTTTCACCACTGCCAGCAGCTCAAAATCTTTTCTCATCTTTCGCCATGAAGCAAAGTTCTTCAGAAGTGAATATCAGCTCAGCCACCAAAAAAATTACCCGCCTTATACGGGACCCGAGAGTTAGTTACCATGTTCACAAGATTCCGCGTATTAGTCCCTATCCTGAGCCAGATGAATCCAGTCTACATATCCACATTTTAAATGTCTCATCAGGTCAATACCATCTACGCCTAGGGTCGAATTTTGATTTAATGGCAATAAAACAGTGGCTGGTTTTTCGAGGACCAATACTCGACATGTCTGTCTTTTTACAGTTCATGTACTAAGCCTTGTTTAATTCTTACTAGCACGTTTAAATAGGCTATACATAAAATATATACATTTACATGGTATTAAAATCAAAGCAGCGCCAGTAACTGCTCACACCGAAAGTTCTCAACAGAAATTGTCCCACAGGCTCATATGAAAGAATTTAATTTGTTAGAATATCCCATTCTGTCAGGTCGTTGCATAACGGAAAGAAAATGAGCGAAATTGATTTTCCTAGCGAAACCACAAGGCAAGGAAATAAAGACAGAACGCAGTAACAATTAAAAAAAACTACTCAGTCACTAAACAGAAACGAAAAATGTCACAAATTGTAATCTTTACAGTAGGAATAAAATGTACGGGCAATACATGGTGGCCACTGGTAGCCACCAATGGACAACCGATTGGAAAACACTGTGGACAGAGTAGCCACGTCACAGACATTTATCTTAACCACCAATCAGAAGAAATATTGTTCACAACCCCTCTACAACTTTACGTTGTGTAATTGGCCTAAATTACGTTGCTTGCTGACCATTGTTATCGCCATGGCCACAGGAAGTGATAGGACTCCCCGCGGCAAAAGCGTTCGAGTTCGAAGTTAATTATTACAATTTAATAATGTTACTGACGTTGCTATGGTAACACAGAGTAAACAAACGAACTCGTGACAGTTTGTGGTTTTGGCCATTCATAATTATATATTATGCGTAGGTCCAAACTTTATAATCCGGAGTTTCACAAACATTTTCGAGCCATTTTAGTTTTTGGCCAAGCTTTTTCCCCTAAACATGTAATTACGAACCGATCGCAATGACTTCAAAGTTTTGTATTACTCAAACACTAGTAGTATCAGAGGTTCGATACTAGTTCCTTCATGAATGGATGTTCGAAATTTTTGTACTTCCACGTTTAAGGAACATACCAGTTGCCTCACCAAGAGTCATACCCTATGCCCAACATAAACATAAAAAAACCTTGGATTCTTGACTGAAGACTGCAGAAGAGAGAATTTTAACAAGGGTAACAAGAAGTAAATAGTGAAATGCACTCCCTACATTCTAAAGAACAAATCTTCGTCAGGGGAAACAAACTTTAGCTGATTTTATCACGTTCATATAGAACTCAACATAACTGTCCTACTGCAGTCCAAGCTGACGCCCAGTTTAATAATTACGCAAGATACAAACTTCTATTAAAAAAGTTTCAGATTTTTAATTTATTACATAAAAGCATATGCTTAATATAAATCCCGAACAGCTGTATAATCAGTTACAAGTTCGTTTAACGACATAACAGATACCAATTATCTTCGAAACTATACGAATTAGTGGCTCTCCGATCTAAAGAGCGTGCGATCGTTGACTGCGGGTTCAAATCCCGCTAAAGGCATCGACATTATGTCCACGCGCGTGTCGAGAAACCTTACCTACGAAATATGTTGTTTCTGAATCAGAACAAGCTAGAGAGTTTAATCTATTACGGATTGAGACATTCTTAAGTAATATCCTGCCGTGTGTTCAAGAAAGTAATGGCTAGTTTATTACGTAACTAATAACTGTTTCCTATACGTTACCGATGTAAAACTCCTGTATGACCAACGTTCTATTCCGATAACAGGTTGAAAAAATGTCACACGAATGATTAATAGAATATAATTAATGACGCAATATACATGGCACAAACTTTCTCACATACGTTTCAAGGGTTATAAAACGTTCCAAGACACCAAACACAATCTAAGACATACATACTATATAAAATTATTTCTATGAACATTTATTATAAGTGGGTGATGTTTGTTACAAGATATTGGAACCCACCTCTAAAAAAATTGCCGTATTGTGTTTAAACTTTCACGTAACGTTTTTAGGTGAATACATTCGTGCGAATAAGAAGCCGTGTAGGATGCAAACACTAACGAAAGGAACCTAAAATACAGTTATCCGCACTCATCATTAAGAATAATTAAAATATGTTTAAATAGGTCACAATAAAACCCTGGCTCTAAAACACGTACGGCCAGTTCTACTGCAGTTTTTTTTTTAATTTCCACACCGAAAACAAGAAAGGGGCAAGGCAATTACATCACAACAGCAATGAGAGAAATTTATGTAACAGAACCAGAATCAACGGAGAATAAATTCATCGCGTTACTGGGTTAATACGTTCTGTGTGAATATGTAGAACACGTGTGGTACAATTCTTAAAGCGAAGGCCTTACATTGAAACTCACAAAATAAAATTTAATTAGGTTTAAATATAAATATTATAACTAAAAGCAGAAGATCCTTTAATAAAATGCTAGTAATGAGGTTGGTCTGTAAACACACTCAGAGGCAATTAAAATACATGATTATATCCCGTCACCAGAATGAAGACAAAATCACAGTATTAAAGTAGCTAATAAATTCTTCGAAAATTCGGCGAAGTAAAAATTGTTCACAACGACAGTAACAAATCATGTGGGCCAATATAAAATTTTACAAAAAAGCTATAATTTAATGTAAACCCATTCATGTTACCCCATGTTTTCTCGTGAATACTAAAAACACAGTAATCTGGTACACGAAGAGTTCCTTATCACTTACACTGTTTTGTTTAAATATTAACACGGGACATGCCTGGAGTCATGATTGCGTTATTTAATTACGTTTGTACTGAAATATTTACTGTAGAACACGACATATAGGATGACGACACAAAATGGATATTACACAAACAGGGTGGAAAGTGTGGACTTGATTCAGCTGGCTCAAGATACGGACTGGTGACAAGTTCTTGTGGACATCATGGGTATGATACCTTTCGGTTCCATTAGAGGAGATCTTTCCTGTACAGCTGAACGATAATTATCACAATAAGAACTCTGTCCCATGAAGCTATACATAGAACACGCATTGGCTGAGAGGCATTTGGATTCTTTGTAAATAAATATCCATGATGAACATACAAGAAAGAATTCGCAATGGTCCCAGAGGCGGGTTCATATGTCTGCGGCTGGTTTATTTTCGATTTGGTGTTGAGACAGTAACCTAACATTCGCCCCAGTGCCAGAAATCATCAAAGATTTCGTGTTGCGGGAGAAGAGATAAGGTGTGACAAGGTTCGCTCGCCAATACACTCATGACAGACTGTCCGTAAATCAGCTCTATTCCTTTAACAGTACGAAGCTGAAACTCGTCAAAGTAATATTTACAAATTCAGTCCTTACCTACAAATAAATAAATCACCATTACAAAGATCAAATGGCTGATGCTATTTGAGGAAATAATCCCGGCTTACATTGAGAGAAAGACAAAACCCATAAATACAAAATGCTAAATTACTCACTGTTAAAACGGGTAGTACATTTTGTTACCGCTGGGCTTAAAGGAGTTAAACCACGATCTCTCAACCATTTCCAAGTGGTGACAAACTAAAACATAATTAAATATCTGGCATAATACCAGAACACGCATTACTGTACAGTTGTGTCCGTGTTTAGTATCCATAAACTGCAAACTATTCACACCATTCTTCATATTATGTTATGCTTCTTCGTTGCGCTGGTCAGAGGGACCGGGCGATTTAAGGCGGCTACGGTATTGGACAGTTTGAGCTCTGATGTCACGAGTTTAAATTTCGCGTTCTTCCGTGTTGTGTGGGTAGAGACCTTGCGGTTGGCCGACCCGCCGTAATCCCACCAAATACCAAAGGGTTCCTTATTTCGGAATTGATTATAAAGAATTTTAGAAAGGAGTACCAAAAGCGGCAGGAAAATGAAATATTAAGATTAAGGACGAGATGTTCTGCAATGTTGTTCCTTGGCTCTACAACGCAGTTGTGGGTCCTCGCCGCCTCCTTCTTCGGAGGTTTCCTAGTCTTTGAAGTGTGCATCTGTGAGTAGTGAGTGACCAGCCCACTGTCTCTACACAATTTCTACTCAATCCCGATTTGACTGCCAGAGCCATCTAGCAGTGAATAAGGAGAGACTTAGGTGAGAAATGGACGCTGAATTTTGCTTACGAAACATCTCGTATCATGCTCGTAAGGTTCTTTTACGTGCAGCAAATCTACGACAAGGGACCGCCGGCTTTACCCCCCTCCCGCTCCCCCCAGAAGGAAGTTGTGCTACGGATTTTTATCACCCTTAAAAATCCATCGACCTCGGCCGCGAAAGTATGGAATTAATATGTTAACGCAATCTGCAAACTGTAAGAACCCAAACGCTTACTTAAGAGATGTTTCTGATGGACCAAAACGAAAATAAAGGTTGTCACACATCCGTGGTATAAATATTAACATCAAAACATTATTAAACACAGCAGCAACAGTTAGGGAAGGAAATAGCACAACAGACCGAAAAGATGACAAAACAGATCAGAACAAGATGTCAATAATGTTATTTGAATTCAAAAGCAGATGCATAACTCCATTTGAAACCCCAGGCCTACAGAATTTTACGCTCGTTCCAAACCACACGGGAGTTCAACATACAGCATGTAATTATTTTACACAGTGTACTCTGAAAATATCGCGATAAATGGTACTTGTTTATAAACCTTTCACAAGGGCAGACACAAAATTTCTATTTGTATTCTTTTCGCGGGGTATTTGGTTCACACTGACTGACGAAAAAAAAAGGCTGGTTACTTTTCAGTTTTGAACTTCGGAAGTGTAAAGCTGTGAGGTTGGCAACGTAGAACGCAGCAAAAATAACGTGTTTCGAAAATTTCAAACCCTTTGCTTTTGTACCTTGCATAGGCTTGCCTTATCGCCTTGCTGGAATTTCCATGTATTCTTCTGAGAATAAATTTTAAAAGAAATTTCCGGTCCACTTCCAAGCAACTGTCTTGTGAGAAGCAATCTGTATTTTCGTGTATGATATAATCCAAAACTATTAAAATAATACTCATGCACTTCCTGCTAGGCGTTGTCATACTTACACACCAATAAACTGCGCACTTCCTTTTATAGGGAATCATGAATCATCACAAGCGGATATGCTTAACACAAACAAGAGCAAAGACTTGTAAAAACACCTTACGAAACAAATCTTTACTTACAATAAGAGTAATTGGTCATGAAGTATCATCATCATACCAATGTGCGTGAGTGTTTGCTCCTATACCTGAGCCGCTATTTAATGAGTCATAGCCCCACCGGCATATAACGTAGGAAGTCCCAGTCCAGGCGTAAGAATGTTAGCCCTTCATTTGAACTGCAAACGTCGACGCATGTAGGCACAAGCTGCGATTAGAGCACACACGACTGTTTCCAATTGTGGTGTCTTGGGCAGGTGTTTTGCCCGCAAACTGACAACGCGCCTGGAAAACACGTAGGCCTCTGTTGTTTAGAGGTGGACAGCGAGAACCGCTGTTACGAAACACAATTAAATCGCACCGAGATCATAATATTTTGAAGCAAATAATCGATATTCTCATAAAACGCAGAACGAACAACGTGACACTGACGTTGGCCCTTAGAGTTCTCTATCATGAACTTCGTGGCAGTTCCAGTTTCTGAAATGGAAGCTACACTAGCGCCACAATTTAGGGTTCTCAAATGCCTACAATGTTAAATAACAACATGATCGCGAGAAATGTATATTTACTCTACAGTTTAGGAGTGATAACTGCGGATCAACGTGGATGGGAATGTGGAACTTGTAGATCTATTTTTAAGTTTATTTCACTTATAGGAAACAAAGACCTTCGTGGAGTGCTACTTTCAAAGCACCAGGTATTACGTAGGTTTGTAAGTCCTACTTCCACGATAACATGAGATGTTGAGACATTTTCAGCTGATGATGTGGGTGGAGGGAGACGAGACGGTACGGGTCAGGAATCAAAGTGAAGTAAGTCGACGGGATTTAACAAAACAACTTTCACTTTTTCTTCCCAGTTAATTATCCTTCCGCTTGCACATCATGGCAAACCAACCGACCAACCGCTGGTCGTGGATTACAAAACGAAAATGATTATATTCGATTACGTGAGCCTCACTCTTTCTTGCAACTCTGGTGGGGACGGTTTGTGCAATACCGACCGTAAGAAGGGTCCAAAGGCAGGCGGAAGCTGACCCAAAACATTTGACTCTCGCGCACATAAAACAGGGTGTTACTTAACACTTGTGTCTGGGAACACATTGCAGTCTCCCCTCCCCTCCCCGAACAGACACGATGATGCAGCAACACCCGATTCCAGACACCGTTGAAATGTTGCCCATGTGGAAAGAATGCGAGCTATAGGAACGCCTGTCTTTTAACATAATAGTCGGCACAAGTACGATGCTGTAATCCTGCTATTGCAAACTTGTTCATGCACGAACTGATATATGCGTTACCATCAATGGATATCAAGAAAATCCTATGAATCAGACGGTCTCAACGCTGAATCTTATACACTCGTAGAAACTAAAAAAAAAATGCGCCAAGTCCACTGTCAAAAGTTTAATTTGATTTGCTTAACAACTTATCATCTACAAAGTTTATAGGCCTAATCGTCGGTGTGAGGATAATTTGGGAATGATGAACTGGAAATGACATGGGCGCAAGTGGTACTAGTCCGCTCAAGGAATTATTCCGTCATTCACCTGGTGTGTCTGAGGAAAACAATAAAGACCTTCGAATGACCTGAATCCTAACCGAGATTCAAATTCACATGACGTCAAATCACACGCGCCAGGTGCAGGAACTGAAATCCACTCCAAGATACCCAAAGTGGAAGCTAGGATTAAATCGACTGGGTCCTACTGATCGTTAAACTACAGCGTTAAAGCTATACTGTATCTAATGAAATGAGATGAGATCAGATGAAACTATGAAGAAGCGTATGTACAGAGAAACAGAAAACAATGACGAACGAAGAGGTGACACATTCCAAGAAAATCCAGGGCAGGTTTTGCCGCGGAATCTAAGCGAAAAATTATTGTAGCCACCGTCTACACCCGCGGTTTGAGTCGTCTCTTCCCTTTAAACCTTCCGCCTAACAGTTTACTTAACCAGGAAAACAGTTGACTCGTTTTATTTATTTAGTATAGTCACCGCACGTTATCCATAAGAACCTTACCAGGTAAACCAGTGTTGATAAAAGGAATGGCCAAAGGAAAAGACAGCAATAAATTATCAGAGCATGCAGGAAGTTTCGAACTTGAAGGTCAGGCCTTCACCACTAATACTCCTCGTGGGATTTCATAACTGGATATTCTTGGTTCCAGTGGAAGTGCAGCATGTATTATAGACAATCATATGTTGACATGAATGATACAGGAATTCCCCACCTCTTTTCTTTGACATCCACTGCAAAACGGAGAAAACTTGAACTGCTAATGGCTGGTTTCACGTCGACATGCTGAATGTCTTGCAGTTCAGCAGATATCAAAGGGTAGATACTGTCAGCCGGAGAGAGGCACTGTTAAGTCACGTGGGAGAATGGGATAAACTACTAGAGAAATCCTTTAATGGCATGGATTAACCTCGCCACACAATTTCTTTTACACGAAGCTAAACCACCTAGGATTACGTATGAAGAGTTTATACGGTATGGTAGCTTTTCCGTGCTCTGGGATGAACATAAAAAAGCTACATTTTCCATTACGGTCAGTAGATGTCAAATTACTTAATGCCACTAAGTAATTACTGCTGTATCAGTCCGTGTTGATGATGATATGTGAAGAGCCTCGGTGGGATGATAATCAGCAGATAAAACTGAAGAACTCGAAAGAAACTGTTTCAGTGCCACTCTTTCACTAGATATTCGTCACGGGAGCGAACCGGGGCCTCCAAATGAAAAAGCAGATTACTATATATAGCACGGCCTGCCCTACGAAGTAACTATTTTACGTGGTCACTGGTACACGGCCCTTCTTATTTACACGGAACACACACACACAAACGTTTATCACCGTCATTAAAAGTCCCGCCTTCTGGTCCTCGCTGTGCATTTTCAGTGCCTGCCACAAATCACAATTTACTTCTCTGATTATCGTATTCCTACTTAAAGGCCTGGGAGACCACTTCTGCCTCTGCGCCAAAATTCTGTATGTACGTCTTGGTTCCTGTATGTACAGCACTTTTTTGTCTGTAAAATTTAGCGTGCTAACAGACATTTTTTTTCCTTTAAACTACAAACACAGGAACAACGACATTCTGAGGTCATGACCGACAACTCCCAGCCACTGGTAATCAGTGGAAAACATAAAATTCATTACTCAATAGGAACTGTTAATTTCGTACTCTCTGTCCAGATGGTAATATTTACAAGATAACAGACGTCATATCTTCCCGGAACTTCATCGTGTGCAAGTTCAAAGAGTAATTCGCAATACTTGCATGCCTTATCGTCTCTTCTCTTCTCTTCTCTTCTCTTCTCTTCTCTTCTCTTCTCTTCTCTTCTCTTCTCTTCTCTTAGTAATAACTGCGGTCTTGTCGTTAATCTCCCTCAGACAGCCTTTCATCCACATCGTGGCGTACTTTGCACGCACGCACGCACGCAATAATAATAAGCGATAATACCACCATTTTATATGGGCCTATTGTCAGTATACGTGTTATCAGCTGTTTCAGCCCGGATGTCCTCTTGAACCAGAAGCGTGTGCTATGTACACAGGGTTATCAACATCTCCCACAGTAAAAGTTACAGGCTGGCTATCATCACACGCTGCGAGAGAACATGCACGCGCTTGGAATGTTACAGCTTCATGCAAAACGAAAACAGTTCCTCTTCCGTGTGGTGACTCGGTTCCATTTTCCACGAATCACGACAGCTGTAAAATTCCATCAGCTGTTTTCATATAACTTACTGCATAGCTCTGTTTCCAGTCCTACCATGTGTGATAACGCTGATAGGAAAACTGGAAGGGACGCACATGGAATTAAAACTGTTTTCAGTATTGAATTCCGTGAATACGTCATTCAGGTTACTTCCTGTTTCCTACTGCAACTGCAGGACCCAATTTTCAAGTGGATTTCATTGTTTTAATCCGCTTTTAGTTTATGTGGGGATAAATTAAGCGTACCATTTCATTAGTATATCAGGGATGCTTGGACTTAAAATCCACCCACCTCTTCCATACATTCTTTAACATGCAGATAATCAGTAAGAAAACAGCCCTTCTCATCCAGCCGAAGTTGTTCACTTCTTATCACACATGTGAATTATGTTTCTGCATCTGACGAGGAGATGCTGTAAGACGTCATTTAGAAACCTAAAAGATCGTTAACATCTGTAGATGTTCGCATTGACACTCTAACGTTGCTACTTTTACAAATGGGATGTTCATTAGTTTGAATGTGTGAATCTGAGAGAGTGCAGAGAATTATCAAGTAGGCCTGCAGAATGTTTACATAACTTTCCAAACATGGTGGTGTAACAAGTAAAATGTAAGGCCCCTGCATTAACATATTTAAATTATCACTTAATACACATACCATATGGCCAAATAACGATTAGTCGGTCCTTTTGAAATCGGTGGAATAAATTATGTTTTGAAAGTTTACGTATTCACCGAACACCTACTGAGACATTTTGCACTTCCTCGCTGCAGATTAATTCCCCACCTCCAGAGCTACCTGTCTGTACCAGTCCACTGGCTTGTATCACTAAAAGATACGAGCACCTGTTGAACAAGACACAGTATAATAAAGCATAACACTTTTGTAGCCACCTCCATAGAGCAGTTATATTCGTATCTCCATCGCTCCTGTATACATTTCGGCATGAAGACAAAACACTACACGACGCAACCCAGAAGACGGTCATTTCCTTACTCCATACGCCTTCATGATGTCGTGCATAGGCACACAGACAATTGATTTTTACAAGTTTTCATTATTTTTGTTTTATCTTGATACTGGATGAAGCCCGAGTCTGTTCTGAGCAGCAAACTGGACAATACTCTCGTGCATTAACATAATTAGCATCCGGCAGTAAATAAGTCTCATTAAAAATTAACAGAATACTGTACATTTTGAAACCTTTAAAGAGTTGGCTCTACAGCTCTGAATGCACTTCTGTACAAGCCACAGCGGTTTCATACCTCAGGTCGCACCCCGAGAAGGATCGTACAAATGTTATTTAAAACTGAAATATGCAACAAGTTACAGGCTGTATAACTGGGGTTCGATTCCCGACAAGGTCCGGATTTATTCTCTTCGCCGCCGTTTCCCAGGGTGAAGAAGCCGGGGGAGGGGGTTGATCTGACCACGCACCTTCGCGTAGTTCCGAGGTTAAGAATGCGTAGAGCTATACGTCTACTTCCCCGTACGTCTCCATGGCGTGGTCATTAATTAAGAGACACTGGTTAAAATACACAAAATGTGGAACACGAAGGTCAAGGAACCGTCGATGGTTATTTTTGGGTCACAGCAGAAAAATGTTGGGACTTAATCACGGGAGAGTCGCCTTGATGTCATTTGTGGATCGCTATCTTAACGTAAATAAATGACCTGCCTGGAGGGAAAATCAATGTGTTTAGAATAAAAATAAAACAGCTGTTTGCACTATATTTTTCTGAAGCATAGCAGAAGGAAAGCGTTTAATTTTAAATAGGGCTGGCATTCGTATTCAGCTCTGTCTGCTGTAGCTGCTTCAGGCTACATACAGTCTTTCGTAAAAATGGATCGTATACTCGAAGGTTAAAAATCCGGATCTATATAAGTGAATAACAAATGGCAGAGAGAACGTGGGACCTTCCAGGTCGTAATCATTTTAATTTTTGTTAATTTTAACTGCCATTTCACTAAAATACATAGGCTAGATTAAATTTTACGGGGGTTGGTTCGAGTGGCCTCCACGCGGTGCCCCTTAGAAACAGTCTTACTGGCTAAACAACTCGAGTTTTCGCCGGATGCAAAAAATTAATGGCCGAAAGGCAACTTAAAACCGGCGTCGTCGTATAAACAATGATTAAATTTTACGTTAGGGTTCAAAATACTTCTGTTATACGATGAGTTTAATTCATTTCAATTTGTTCTAAGGCCCATATTACTTAAGAACCTAAATACAGTTTTGGTCGAATCTCGCTACACATTATTCTAAGAAGAGAATGTTTTGACGACAAGTTTATAGGATCCGTAACTTACAGTCTTACGTTTTCCTATAGTATTTCCAAACACATTGCTAACTTAGAGAAAAGTCATTGGTGTAACTACTTGACATATTAATAATGATGTGCTACTGAAATCGCTCTCCGACCTTGTAATCGTACTATCACGTGATCTCATGTGCGCTCCATTTACAACGCAATGCATACTTAAAACACCAGACAGGTCTGGTGCGTAAACTCAAAACACCTTTTTAATGCTTCCCGAAGTGTTCATTTGCCAGTTATGTTTCAGAGACACGAGCAACGAACTGTTTTGCCCTCTTCACAGAATCTCCTTCTCCGACTAACTAGCCTAAGCTCAGAGATGTCACAGCACCTATATATTTCAGAGCAGTGTATTACTGTATGCAACAGGCGTTATTTTTTGTAAATCTTGTGTTTTTCACCACCGACTGATGTTTTCTGAATATACACACGTTCTTCCCGCACTTGTTCAGCTACAGTCCACTAGGTAGTAAGAGTTTATTACCCTTCGGGCACACTGCCAGCGAAAACCTCATGGCTTCAGGATTTTTACTATGAAAACCTCAAGAAAACAATATTTCAGGCCTTCGAATATTGTTTCTGATCTAATTTCACTGTCCAGTAACATTTCGATTACGCGAATACAATCACAAAAAAGAACATATCTTCAGTTTTCCAATTTATTTTCACAAAGTAGGCTAAGAGGTTATCACAGCGGTAAGAAGATTGCTGTCTTCTGGGTTGTAGTGTTGTGTAGTTTGCCAAATTTCCAGAGGTCCTTACTGCCTTCCATCATCAGCGTTGGTAAACTTCCACCAGACTACAAGGCGCTATAACCCAGAAGACGGCCATATTCTTATTTTCACTATTCTTGTGTATTAGGGTAACAATTTGAGATTAAAACCAACTGATGTAGATGATGTAAGACTTGAAGCTTTCACGGGGAATGGTCGTTAATGATGATGAGAACCAAAGATGGAGGCGGAAGTGGTCACCGAAACGTTAGTTTGGCTTTTGTCCACAACTAACACGACTTGTTGCCCGAGAAGATATATCGGATTCATTTAGATAATATTTAAATCCCGGCTGTTCCACGCAATCATTCAGTACAATAACATGTCTCCAAAAATGTTAAGGAACTTGGGTCGCGATTAATCTGATCGACTATAGGCCTACTACATATTCTAGTTTCATCGCAATTCATTGTCACACACATTTAAATCGGTCCGTAAAGGATCAGCACTTGTAGCCCAGTTGAAAAACGTTATATTTTATTTTAAATTGACCTGACTTCGAAGTTTAAATTTATTGAAAAAGTTGTTTGTACAGGGTTCTTTAATTGAGTTGATCATTATCTTAACAGATTCACCCTAATGCAGAGCCTTTCGTCTGATCGGGAGTATGTACAGCCTGATGAGACGTCAAGCTTAAAAAGACAGAAACAAATCTCAAAAGATACCCTGCACATTAATGCTTATAAAGAGAAGCAAGGTCTTGATTTCGGTGACTACAGCTGAAAATATTAAAGCAGTGGAGGCAAGAAATCGGACTAATTTTTTTTTTAAGTCGAAAACCTGTCGAGAGCGTCCGTTTTCAGCGGTAGTTAACACTAAAGTGAAATAAGGGAGGAAAGATACAAAAGTCGTTGGTTTACAGTTGTGTCGAGACGTTTCAGGAAGAGGAAATGCCATGGAAGTTATTCGCAGGCAGCCAACAGTCAGCCATCTTCGTCCTGTCTGTCGGCCGGCTAGCATAGAGCACGATTATCTCTCTCTGCACTAAAACACGTGACACGAGGCGAAGAAATCTGTTATTTTTAGATTAGATAGAATTGTTTTCATTTCCTCATATTTGTCGCCTGTCTTTAATGCGGAAGAGCTTAAGAATTTACATCTCAAGAAGTTAGATTAACGGAAGGATGCTCATTTTTGTACTTAAATTGCGGGATGTTACTTATATTGTAGTAGCCGAGGTTGCTTAAATTGAAGATGTCAATTCCTAAAGTGATATCGGTTATTACAGACATCGAAACTGTCATAAAAACACAAGTCGCGTTTGATTCTTCAAAGTAAACACCAAATAACAAAATGTCTTAACGGTCATTGGATCGAGGCACGATCCTTTGTTAACGACTCACTTTCAGTTGTAAATGTTACGTCGTATAATTTGAGTTATGGGAGGCAAACTATTTAGAATTTAACTTGAGTCCTTTAAACGGCAATAAAATACAAAAAAAAAACACAATTACTGTGTCCCGAGTCATTATTTTTTACCCGTAAATCCAACACAAACACTTAATTTGCGTTCACAACATCTCAAATATCTGGAATGCGGCGTGATTCAAACACACGTCTTACAAGGTCCGATACCGCGTGTAACATTTCATTGTTCTTCCCTCAATATGAGAAACAGCCTGTCTAAAGCTTCACACCACCTACAGGCCTACAAAATTAGGCCTTATCCAACCCTCCGACCATGTATGTCACACAACACAGTCTCTATTAACTCATAGCAAAACAGTTTAATTACCGTTTCCAGGAATATTTTGTTTCAAGTTTCCATATTGTTCGCTACTGTTATTCACAGAACAAATGGCATATAAACACTACTAAAGCCATCGCACAGCTCCAGTATACGTCATATCACAAGAGCCGTGTGTTAAAAACGAAGAAGGTACAGATTACTAGGAAAAGAGGAAAAGAAAATCTGGCAGGTAGAAAGAACAAGCCCGGAGATAGGCTACGTAATGTACAGATGATTAGAGTTAGCGGTCAAACGAGCTGCAAGGCGCAAGCAGACCTCAGAGCAAGCATCAGGAAGTATCGGCAATACGAGGAAGCTGACCGAGCGACCAGGAGATGGAGGATGGATCCGTTATCTCACCTGTCGTGTCCTCACAGAAGAATAAGAAGAAGACGACAACACGCTGAGCCGGGCGGGCGAACCGTGTCTTGTAGCCCGGGGTGGGTTGCTTGCCACTTCCTCCCACCTTCCCGGGTCGATGGGTAACGATACCGCTATTTCATTATTCAACCGCAATTGACAACTCGTAAAATGGGTTATACAATACTACACTTTTTACAATTTGTTTCATAATGTGTGAAACTTGTTCACACGAGAACATAACAGAACATAGGTGAGGGTAACTGACAAAACAAACGCTAAGAAGACTTAAGTTACAGGAAGATGAAAATTACATAGCGAAGAGCTTTATAATTTGTACTCTCACAGATTATGTTGGGGCGGTCGAATTAAGTAGCATAATATTCACGGAACAAGTACGTTAATCGCATGGGACGATAAATTAACACAGTAGTTTCGTCGAAAAGCCGGAAAGGGAAAAATACCCCTTGGAAAGCTTAAATGTAGATTTTAAGATAGAAAAATACATCTTAAAGGAAACAGATCCAAGAATGTAGACTGGATCGCGTCCGATGACGGGATTTTGTGAAAACGGCAATGAAACTCTGGGTCCAATAAGAGACGGTAAGTAACCACAGCTGAATGAAGAACCATTAAATTAATAAATAATTTTAATTTACTTACACAGAGAGTATTTTATTCGGTATAATTACCTGCAGGTGATTATTAATACTGTACATTCTGCAAACTTTCTCACCTATAGCAGATTTCGGAAGTAATTTCTCGAACATGTTCGAATTATTTGTTCAGTAAGAGTTCTATATTCACATAATTCAGTAGTATTCTTTGATAAAAAAAATCCACATAAATTCATTTATCATATTAAACAGTTTCATTTCACGAATTCGCCATAAATTATAGAATATCCCATGAAGCAAAATTATCGCAGACAACTGCAAAGAAATACGGACCAAATGCCATCCATAATCCTGCACGTCATAGCCAAACACTTGCAAGAGGGGGGGGGGGGGGGGGGGGTTGTTTCTGGCACCCGACTGACGATAAATCGGGAGGAAACTGGGACGTGGTATGTGACCATACGCCAGATGTATAGAGACTACATACTACGGCAGCAATGTCACCCACCCCGGTGAGTGGACACAAGCACTGTCCCAGCAGAAGCTTCCGTAAACACATACGGTGTATGCCCTCGCTAAATTTAAGTGCCACGAACCTCCTCACTCCTGTTGCTTCTGGGTCTACTGCCTCCCCTCCTCTCGTCCCGTCGACGTATCGTTCTGGAACCTCTAATACTCTCTACACCGAAAACTATTTCTAGCTTCTAGGATTGGCCTATATTTTCACGTTCAAACCCGGTAAAAATTCCTCGCGTTCGCCTTCTTTTTGCGTCTTTGCGCTGTCCCCAAACCTAACTGCTGTGATGAGTAAAGCGCTTAATAAAACCCATCCTGTCACCACGTCATGGCTCATCCTCACGTCACGGATAAGGCGGCGGCCTCGATACGTTGAGGGTAGCTGCAAATATAATAAGTAAACAGTCGCGGACAGCCGACAAAGGGTAGTCCTGTTTGGTTGTCGAGTGGGAGACTGATACGAAGACATCTTGGTGAGGCCTTTCATGTGTGCCTACCGCTACAACCCAGACGACAGCTTCAAAAGAACAAGCCATACTATTATAAAAGCTCCAAATAATTGCCCACAGGCCAAATAATTCTGTGTTTTTCTTGAACCTGTAGATCACGTAGTTTGGTTACAAAAACGGAAGCCGTCTAGATAAGTACCCGTACAATAATATAACCTCCCGCTTCGTATTCGGGATGTCCTGGGTTCAAATCTCGGCCCGGAGACCGGCTTTTCTGACTGACGGTTCTGTGGTTTTCCTCGGTCCCTCCCGGCAAATGCTGAGATAGCACATTAAATTAGGCCACGACCGCTTTCTTCCATATCCTTTCCAATTAATTATTAACTATAAACCTCTAATTCGAGCTATATGGTCTAAGCTACTGAAAGCGTCATTGAATAAATACATACTGTAACAGTAGGTGATAATTATTTTAGAGACTATAAGACCCGCTGAGAGGTAGTGCGAAGGGGTTAGCATTCATGCTTCAAACACAGGAAGTGGGTCTGCTCTAGACTGGAATCTACACCGGCCATTTTTTCTGAAGATACCCCTAATTTTCCTCAGTACTTCAGAAAAATGATTGTATAAAGCGCTTCCTTTCTCACTCTTCCGTGTTCCATTATTCATAATTATCACATCATTTTATGTCTTGCTGCCAATACAGTTAATAAATAATCGTTAAAAAACAGAATTCAAGCAGGAACAGACGTGCTTATTACTAAGGTGTCCTTCCAATTTCGCGTGCTGGACTACCTTGCAGGAGACAATGTGTTTCGCTTCCGGATATTTACTTCATTACAAGGATATCTGTGTCTACTTTTCTCTACTACTGCATACCAAAATGGCCTTCACCACCAGACATTCTCCAGAGCTGCCGATACTTTCCTCAGATGGCAAAGGAAATTTACAAAACTAAACTCGTATCATTTTACGACAATCACTGTAATTACCACCCTCCAACTTCAACTGGTCCCTCGGAACCAAAGCCCTGTTACGAACCTGGGTTTCTCCCCGATTCAACTGCACACATCAACAGACAGTGAGACAAATTTCCATATGAAGAGGAACGCACACATTTCCATCAAAGCACTCCCTATCTTTTACTGCACGATGATTTTTCTAAGCAGCGCGGCCTTCATGAGAACTTACACGTCGGCCCAACTTGTCGAGAGGAGTCAAGATATTTTCACTGCGACATATTTGAAAAATATGATATTTTATTAGGGTGCTCATCTTTTTGAGTAAATTAAAAGTAACGTCAAGACGATCGAGCTAAGAGTTTGTTACAGTTATGATAACTAAAGAAATATTGTAACCTGGAGTGTTATAATACATTCATTAATCCTTCAGAAGTCTAAAGCACGCCAAGTCAACTAAAAGTGTTTTAAGAACATGTTACTATATAAATTACTTTTAATTCCTTAATAATTGTGAGGCATACAAGTTCGTATTCTTTACGATGATTAATTTTGCGGAAATACACTGTAACACTGGATGACAAGTTGGGTACAAATATGGTGATCCCCTTTTGTTTTCTAGACCCTCTGATCTGATAAATTCACGGGTTATTGTTTCTGAGAAAATCTCACATTTACATACTCATCATTATTCATACGCTATGAAGTGATTCTGATAAATAATTGATTAAGCACCCGATACTTTAAAATTCAACACTGTAATTCAAACCCTGGGATGTTAGTCTCCTGGGATTTATCATTTTTGGTTCGAAAACAATACAATAAAATGAGCTACAGAATTACTCATTCTCAGACCTCGGAAACTAACGGACACCGATGTGACATAGGAGAGATAGAAAACTGATGCAAAATTTTAAGTCGGAAAACCTGAGATCCAAACGTAGATAGGAGGATACTAAACTGGAACAAAATAGTCTGAAGATATAGACTGGATTTGTCTGGCTCAGCATTGGGTCTAGCGGCATGCTTATGTCCTATAAAAGGTAGAGAATTTCATGACCACCTGAACGACTATTAGCTTCTCAAGAAGGACTCTCATCCATGTAATCAGTTCACACTCAGCCCGTTTTCAACGGCTAAGAAAGAACAGATGCATCTGAGAACAGTTGCGACGTGCCAATGAAGATAAATTCTGAATACCTCTGATGAGAATCGAAACACTGATGTCCAATTGCTCGAATATGTGCTGCTGCAAGGAATAGGGTAAAATCGCTTTTGTGATAATGCGCTGTGATCACCCGCAGGGGTATCGTGATGAAAGAACGGCGACCTCCCTGAATATATTCCTTCTTTGGACGGGGAGAAAGTTTACGTGGTCTTCGCACAATGTACACCAGTCCCTGAAAGGTCGTAGTTCTTATGCACACATTAATTGCTATGAAGTAATACAACACAAGTACCGACGACAATGTAGTTGCTTTGCAGAACGTAAATATGCTTCGACGATCCCGGATGCTGACAAATCGTGTTCTGTGCATCAATGCACTTCTTTTAAGTTTAAAAGCCAATTACTTTGACTTCTTGTCATTGTTTGTTGGTACAAAAGCTGTAATTGTATAAAATATTTTTCGTGTCGTTCTTTTCTTTGAGTCTCTTATTTGTTACGCATAGGATAATAGTAACAGTAGTATTATTATATAGACAAAATTTAGTTACAAAAGGCAGCTTTGGTAACGGACACACATTTAAGTATAAAGTCATGTTGTTGCATTTCCCTAATTTCGCAAAAAGGCTACATTATTTATTAAATTATACGTCAAAATAACCACCTCACCCAATAATGTCTTAACTTCCACGTTTTTGATTCATAAATATACTTGAATTATCTATACACTGCCTCCAGCAAAACGTACTTCATATTAACATCCATCTTGGCAAATAGCTTACATTCCCGCAATCTGCACTTCGAAATTAGAAAATATTGCTCAACAGCGAGTTACGTAACTGTGACAGAGAAACAGATGAACGAACTGTTGGTGTAACACGGATATTAAACTGCAATAATGAAATTCTTAATTGTCCAAACACAACAAAATGCAAGAAGAAACCGTCCTTGGAAGCGGACTTGAAGGTAGACATCAACGTTTCGGAGGAACATACTGCCTTCATTTTCCGACCCTGGTTCCTTCAAATATGTAGGCCCTTAAGTGGCCCGTAATTCCTATGTTGTGCACGTCCAACACAGGATATTAAATACTACATTTACTCACTGACCACGATACTTACTCATCATGGGCGCGTTTTTAGGAACCAGGCAGCCCGCATGACCTGTGGTCATTGTTAGAACACATTTCTGCGACAATATGAACCGAGATCATTGTGATAATACATAGTTGCAACAATGGAAACCGAGGTAATTACTGGAGAACACTCCAATGGTAAACAAGGCCACTGTTGACTCACAAGAATGATTTTGGGTCATATTTTTGCAACAATTATCGAGGAAACCACTGTTAACTTTGTTATCAATTCCGAGTAACAGTGAGACCATGTTCCTTTGTTCCGTGGATGTCAACAATGGAACGTGCTGGCATCAGCCCGTCACGTGGCGTGAAGGACAACTTTGGAATTTCCGTGTACTCCATAGAGTACGCTTTTACTCCGACATTTAATGTTCTTCGAGGGACAGAGTTTGAACCCAGAGTCTTCCGGGAGACACCTCGACTCTTTTTATGGATTATTTATTTATAACATTCCTTTTACTTCAAATGGATGAAAAACAGTGTTGCGAAACATACATCTGTTTTTGTAAGCTGTTTTTTAACACTCGATATCCATCGATATCCACGTGTCCATTTGGCAACCGTGTGCAGATCACGGTCTTCCTGAAATGAACGGACCAATGAGAAGCTCGCCGTCGCTATTTCCTGGTTCTCTCTCTTCCTCCTCATCAAACCCCACCCCCGCCCCCCCTTCTGAAAGTCGTGCCATTAGCACAAACACCCACTTGACGTTCCGACATTTAACAGCGGCATATGAGACTAAAATCAAATGGAATCAGATGGAACCGAACGTAAACTCAAGTCTGCTACGACCATCGCCAGTGAAGACAGACCACATCCAACTGGAGTGGATATTCTCTCAAATATCTCTTTGCACAACAGACTATCCGTCTACACTACAACACAAAGCATCCCACTAATCAACATTGGTGTACGGTCTTCTTGAAAAGTTTATAGTCCCTCAGCTGGGCAAGAAATTTCCTAAATTTCTTAACCGCTCTCAAAAAGTCCCATTAATGTTACACGGCCCAAAAAAAATTTATGCATTTCTAACTCACTTGTCAATAGATAAAAAAACATCACATTATGGCAGGAGAAATTTGAACAGCTGAACAATAGCCTACAGACTACGTCTAGTGTCCAAACAGCGAGCAATTCAGGAAATTATACAGACACTAGTTCGCAGTAGACAGTGACGTAACAAGAAGGGGAAATTAAATGGTTTCGTAACGTTTTATGCCCACAAGCAAGCGAACAATAGTTTGTAACTAGTCGCGTTAACCAGACCTAACCCTCTGACGTATTCATGCATTTTACGTTTGAGGAATTTCAAAGAAATTGTAATCATATCTCCTACTACCCTGACATCAAATGACTACACCTATTTCTTTGTCTGTTTAACAACATTATATCAGCTGGCGAAACTGTGGTGCAGAACAAGAGGACGATTAATCAGAAGGTAAAGTCTGTGCCCCGGAGACAGGGCCCCAAACAAAATTCAATATTTTTTCCTCCGGAATACATGATGCAACCGAAGGGTTGCCGAATATTGTCAGTGAATCGAAAAGTTGCAATGCAATCTGAACCACTTCATCAAACATGGTTCATTATTTAAATAAATGTATACGGAACATGAAATATTTAATATACCAAGGTCAACATATTGCCGAGGCATTGTTTCTCAATGTGGTAAATATTCAACATCACATTAAAAAACGTTATCAGGCGCTTCCGGAAAGCAGTGATCGTAATTACCTAATTATGTAAGAACATCGTTTCAGACTCAGATTTTCAAATGTTACAAAGACACTTCATTTCCGTAGTAAAATTCTGGCCAGGGTAAAGTGTAGTGACAAGTTCTCAGCATCTTAATATTTGATCATTCTGAAAACTTCACGTTTGCGTGTGAAGACTTGTAGCATGTCGAGAAAATTTCAATGGCGACAGACAAAGGAAGACATACACTGCTATAGACATATCGTTCTCCATACCTCTGCGAAACAGGGTTATGCCCTACACCGTCTCCAAAGAACATTGATTGGTTTGATGTTTGGTTTCGTGTCTCATTACAGGATTCTAGCTTCGTAATTTGTATGATTAGGGTGATCAAATCAAAGAGAATTGGATAACGGGGCATATAGCACACATGGGACAGATGAGACATGTATGGAAAGTGTTAATCCGACATCCTGAAGAAAGGGACCAATTTGAAGACGAAGAGGAGGCTATGATGATGATATGAAACCGAATTTTAAAAGAAATTAGATGTGAGCTTGTGGTCCAGGTAGTTCAGATAGAGACCAGTTTCGTGTTATTGTGAACATGGTAATAAAATCTGGAGTTTCATACACGGCGGGAAATTTTCTGGCACGCTGTGCTACTGTCAACTACTCAATAAGGCCTCTGCTCCATTGAGTCCGTTCAAGGCTTGTGAAACACGAATGTATAAAATCATAATCAATAATATGAGGAATATTTTAATTCAGTACGTCCGAATTAACAAAAAGCTGCAGAACTATATATTGAAATTAATTACTACAATATATTTTGAAAGGACAGTAAACCTAAGCTTGTAGAATCTGAGGTGTCCACGGCGGTGAGTCTGAAGACAGCCATCTTCAAAATTAAGTTTGTTTCATTAGTACTCAATACCACTGGTAAGATCATCAAGCGACGAAGACTGGATTGGTTTATATTTTAACAGCGGTTGTGTTTAAATATGGATCCTTGCTCGTGCAGACTCATTCTAGTTGATGTCCTGAGAGACATAAAGTTGGGGATGATATTTATGTATGTGCCATTGTTTGCAGTCAAGAATTCTATTAGAAGGCTGGAGTGTGTGTTATTTGTGACAACGGCAATTTTCGTATTTACAAGAACTACATGGTTCTTGTTGCGTAATGCTATAATATTGGTCTACTATCAATAGAACACACACGTGATGATGTACTTTTGTTACTTCTGATCTCAGCCACATAGAGCTGCTGGCGGTGGTAGTGTCTGGAGCGAGCTGCATGCGTAATTTCCCAACAGGTACGTAGGTTCTCAGAATTTCCCCGAGTGGCAGAAACAGTGACGTGTTATTTACGTTCCACGTACCGCGTAACGCAAGGAACACAGGAAGAATGAGATGAAGTTGAGAAAAAAAGCATAACAGAAGGGAAAAGAAGAAAATGAAGGAATGGTGGGAGAATGAAGGAATGAAAAGGAACGAACGGAGAAGGAAAAAACAAAAGAAAAAGGAAAGAAAGAAAAAAGGTGGAGAGGAATAACGGATAAGAGACAAAAGGCAGAAGGGAAGGGCGAAACGAAAGAACGAAAAGGAAAAGAAATGGAAGAAGGGAATACCAAAAGAATAGGATGTGGTCTTCTCGGTTGTGACTCCGTCATTCTACCCTGAAGATGGATGCGATACGTTCCTCCAAAACGATAGCATCTGGCTACAAGACGACATCACAGCCCATATGATCACAATTCACATTTTCACTTCAAATCCCAGAAAACAAAGAAAACACATGTTAATTATATCAAGATTGAAACGGCCCTTGTTAGAGTGATGAGGGGATATGCGTATTGGAATCAGCTATATCATATCAGAATTAAAGCTGCAATGCACTGCTTCTGTTAATAAAGCGACTTCAGTAGCGACATTCCATTCAGTTAAATTTTAAAAATGTCCGTTACCTTGAAACATTCAATACCGTCTTTAGTGGGCTGCAACCTGAAGGCCTGAACACGTAGCCATGTTCAAATACATCTTGTCCGTGTATAATCCGTGATGGACCAGACAGGTCTGAATCATTTTACCTCCTTCATTGTTCGCCTCTATCTGGCTCCCAGCTGTAAAGACGCCGTCCAAGAACTGGACGATGACATCACTGCTAAGGCGAAGTAGCTTTGTGAGACGATCTTCGAAGTTGGAAGATGTGCTTCGGTACACATCGGCTCGATGTCAGGAAAGGTCTGAACGCTGATCAAATATTTAGAAATGGGCACTAAAACTCCCCAGATTGCAAAACACTTTATTCGAGTGACTGATTACGGCGGTACATTCTTTGATAAAAGTATAAACCATGACGAAGGTTGGTTCTACTGTCCAAATACAAGAATTTTAAGCAAAGTAAAAAATAAATGTCTTAAAGTACTCCTACGCCACAATAACAAGGTGTGTGGAAGTAAGCTACCTGAACCACGTAAGCAACTGCTCCACACAGTCGTATATTACATTTATTATTTGTCGCAAAACAGAGTTACGGCAAAGAACAGACTTCCAAACCAACTACCTATTTCGTCTTCACGTAATGCCAACGTAAACCACTTTTGCTTCCAGCATGCTATTAAATCCTGTCTGCTGACCGGCCAGCCGCGCGAGGACAATCAGCTTGTCACCACAATGGACCATCCCCATATTCATTACTCATAACCATTACCCACAGTGCTTGTCATTGGAACAGTTTTCAGTACTCCACAAGTGATTCTGGCACTTTGCATGTGTTCATTCGAACGACGTCAAACGTCGATGTATCAAACGTAAAAGTTTCCATTGCGTCGAGTGTAGAGGCAGAATGTCCTGCAGTGAGCATGAGCCAATATTTGTATCCTCGAGCTATAAGGTTCAATTTGTAGAGTGGGGAGCCTACAAATTACTGACTTCAGTTCTTGTGCCTTTTCTCAGTCATTCAACATTCATTTAGAGATAACGCCCTTCACCCATCCCTTTCACAAGCGTCTCAATAGCCTCGACTCGACGTTACAAACCTCGGTATGTGACAAAGCGTCTTAAGTCCAAGAAAGTTTATTTAGCTGAGTCCTGAAGATATAGCGTGGAGTAAAACTACTCTGAAAATGCGTTTGAACTGAACGTTTCCTCTCCGATTCATCACTGTAGTCTACTCCAGAATATTATTTTTTATTAGTAGTAAAACCAGTTACATTTAATCTAACCTACTCCAACATCTGCTATTTCAGACTTCTCCACATTTCACTGCTTTCTTCCAGGGTTCTCTGTCGTCGTCTTTCTTAACATATTTAACAACGCTTTCTCGTCTGCACAGGTTATTGACAGACTGCACAATAAATTAGGAAGAACAGAGGAAAATCGATTGTGGCCTATTTTAACGTCTTATTAAATAAGCAACTGTCAGGAAAGACTGAGTCAAAACCACAAAATTTCACACTTTCTTCCGAATAGTCGATCTCAAGATCTCTCGAGAACAAAACACTAGCGCGCGCGCAGTCCGCCTGTCCTATTTACTTTCATGTCTTCCCCGTCCTGAAGAAGTAGCCCCCAACAGTCACTGTCGGTCTTGATTTGAATAGTTGTTCGCTCATTATACGAAGCTGTTTCAAATGCGAGGTTATGCAGCGTCCAATGGGATATTATTATTATTATATCCCATCTCTTCACCACTTTATGGGGTTTTTACTCCCATGTACCCGAGACAGACCTTGTCCCTAAGGTGCATAGGGCAGCAGCTATTTCCGGGATCCATGTTGTTTTTAGCAACTGCCACATGTATTATAAAATGTTTTACAATACATGTGACACCAAACTACTTCCTTCATTTCTTCTCTTGTCCAAGCCAATCTTGTTTTTCTTGATTGATTTTCTTGTGAGTCTTGGGCTTGTTGGCTGTGCGTGTCCATGGTTGGCCTGCGTTGAGTTGCCTCGTTGCCGTAACCAACCTCAGCCCTTGGAGTACCTAGGCGACATGTACTCTAGATCTTTGTCTTTCCATTCTTCGGTAGTAGCTGCACGGTTGTCCACACTTTGAACTAAGGGATTATTTATCGAGGTTTACTCCTCTAGATCCGCCGTGTTCTGTTATATAACAGGGTCACCTCTAGTCGGATGTGGCTCTTCACCACGCACGGACGGTCTTGAGCAAGGAGAGGCTCTTGGATGCCTAGCATCTGTATTGCGCTTCACTTACTCCTGGGTGGGTGAGGGCCAATGTCCAGCATAGTCAGGCACATACTTCTTCCTTGACATCGAGAACTCTCTCTGAAATTATTCTCATAACTCCGATGGCATCTCTGGTTCCTCTTCCTCTCCTGAATCCAAATTGGTCATCTCCCATCACTTCCTCTATCTTCTTTTCTAGTCTTTTAGTCAGTATTCTAGTCATTATCTTCGCCGCATGTGAGATTAGGCTGATGGTCCTGTAATCGCCGCACTTCTTGGAATTCTTTTTCTTCTGTAATGCGATCATTGTTACTTCCAGAAAGTCCTTGGGCCACTCACCGGAGACGTATATCTTCTTAACGAGTCTAGTAAGAACCTTCACTCCTTTCTCTCCAAGTTCTTTCAATAAGTCCGATGGGATTTCATCATCTCCCGTAGCTTTTCTTCTTCTCATATTCTTTATGGCCCTCTCTACCTCGCTCTTCAGTATCTCTGGACCTTTGTCGACCTCCTCTACTTCTTCTTCCGGTTCCAATTCCATCTCCATCTCATCCGGTCGATTGGCCTTGTCATAGAGCTCTTCAATATAATTTTCCCATACAGTTTTAACTAAATTCTGGTCACTGACTATCTTTCCTGTTGGGTCTTCTATTTCCTGTGTTCGAATTCCGTTGTTCTCTTTCCATCCTTGTTGTTTCGCCTTTGCATACATCATATCGTATCTACCAATTCTCTGGAGTGGCATTATCTCATCACATACTCCGTTGATGTAATCTTCTCTTGCCTTGTCTGTTTCTCTTCTCAGTTCGTTGTTCAATCTTCGATATTTCTGTCTTCCCTCTTCACTGTTGATATTCTTCCATCTCCTCCTCTCATCCATCTTATCGAGCATAGCCTGTGTAATCCATGTCTTCCTTGGTATCCTTTTCACGCTACCAACCTTTTCTTCTAGTGCCACTGTTAGGCACTTCTTGATATTCGTCCATTCCTCTTCAACACTTTCGCCTTCACTTTCACTTAATTTTCCTTCCAATAATGGGAAGGATACAAATCTGGTCATGGCCTACTTAAACGTACTATCCAGCAAGTCTCCTGGAGGACTGAAAATACCTACCAATAAAACCCAGTCAGTATTCACATCCAGGATTCAAACCGCGAATCTCCACGATCAATGTCTGAATCATAACCATTACGCCAGCCCGCTGGGTTATAGAGTCTTTACATGTCTTTTTTCGATCAACAGGTCCACTACCACAATCCCCCCCCCCCCAACCTCCTGCAACCCCAGGTGGAAGCTAACAATATTATTAATGGCTTCCGTGGTCCAGTTGGGAAATATCACGGGTCCCATGTTTAGGTAAATTTACATCGACAGTGTGACTCCAGATGCCTTCAGCGTTCAAGCACTTAGCTCTTTTGGATTAGACTTACAAGATGACAAGAAGAATCAGCTTTTAAATACAGTTTAAAAAAGGGGCGCTGACACCAGTTGGTCACGTTTCAGTGAGCGGAGTTGATGGTCAAAGAGCTACACATCCAAATGAAATTATGCTCTTCGAAACGCCACATCTCTGCCCGATAAGAAAGAACTTCCAACACCGTAAAAAATCAGGAAGTAAAAATGGGATATAAATTCACAAAGAACATTACTAAAGTTCAAAATGCTCCGTACTTTATAGACCTCGAAGTAAACTCAACTTCTCTCTCCAGTTAAAAGTTGCAGAACTAAGTACTCTTCACCACATATTATTAGGAAGATCAAGTCAAGGACGATGAGACGGGCGCACGCATGGGGAGAAAGAAATGTGTATAATATTTTGGGTGAGAAGTCTGAATGGAAGACATAATTCGATGACCTTGGCGTAGAGGGGAGGAAAATGTTAACATTTTTTTTTCGGGAATAAGGCTGGAGGGTAAGGACTGAATTCATCTGATTCCGGATAAGAAACAGTAGCGGGCTCTTCTGGACATGGCAACGAACTTTCGGGTTCCACAAATGAATAAGAATTTATTGACTAGCTGATCGTACTTTTAGCTTCTCAAGAAAGCCTCTGCTCCATGGGGTCAGTTAGAACATTGCATATGAAATTAAAAAAATATATATAACCAAAGCAAGCGTAGGCGAAAACCGGTGCTTAATTACACGTATAAAGTTGTGGAGGTACAGTCTCTCGCATTTACCTCGCCACTGTTCTTTCAAATGCTATGTGCAGCCTACATCACACGTACTTTTGGTCGAAAACTACGAAATAACATCGTCCTACTGAAATTCATTCTGAGCTGGAAGGAATACGAAACATTTCGGCTTTCACGGATTAAGACCTCTGGTCTGCTGCAATTCATAAATTAATTCTGAAGCTATAATATGACTACGGAACATTTAGTAGGTCTCCTGTGCGAGTATAACGAATCGCAAGGCCTCTGCACACACATAACAGCCCAACACAGAATGCAGACATCCCATCAATGCTCTGGCAAGGATTCAAACCCATGACAGGTCCTAAACCAAACGGGCTTCAGTCCCCGTGACCACATAAATTAAATAACTGAAGCAAATGGTATATAATCATCCACCCTCCACTACTAGGTCCAGGCCTGTTACATCATAGTTAACTACTTAATAGTCTTCCTACACTGAGTTCAATCTAGCTGTGCAGGTGGATGACGTCATATGTTCGGAGAAGTTAACAGAATGGGTAAGATGCTATGTAAAGTAGCATCTTTCTAAGCTTTATGTACTGTATCGGGAAAATGCTGTGTTACACACATTGACGAACTAACGACACCGTTTTAAAGTTGCAACGAAATTAAATTCATCGTTAGGCCATTAAGAATGCACATGGCGGTTTGTTTATAAACTTGCAACAGTCGCAAGACGCACAACTAGTGTGAGACGGGTGTACGACTCTCTCAAATTGTGAGAGTCTGTTATCGATTCTCTTACGGTGAGTTAATCGATCTTTCCTTTGTAAATTCTTCCATTTACAAACAAATATTTGATGCCTTCCGTGTTTCTTAATTTTACAATCGGTAAAATGGTTGGATACTGCTGGAGCTCAGGCGTTCGATTCCTTGCATAGACAGTTGCCTCCACGTTCAAAACCCCTTGAGTACCACCCAGTTTCCTAACCAGTGGGTAACGAGAGGGTCCTTACCAGCTGGGGAGAGAAGTTGACTACTCCCATACGTCTTAACGGTATGATATTTAAGCATAGGGATGGAAAATTTTACCTTATATTCTTATTAAAACACAAGTTCTGCAGACTGTGATATGACATACAGTTTGCTAATTGCCCCGACTTAAATCACAAATAATAAATACGTAACACGGAGAAGAGAACCTAAAAGTCAGAATTCCCATGAATGCGGAACAGCGCCATCAATACAGACACGCAGTGCAATGATCATCTTACGTAACTCTTGGTGCAGCAGTAACTGGAGCCTGAACCCAGGACTCCGGAACGCAATATCACTTCGCTCTCCCACGCTACAAAAAAAAAGGTCTCATAGATACAAGAAAAGTTGCTGGAAAGAGAGAACATTATGAGCAGCTTCGTAATTTGTACTCTGCACAAAACAGTTTAGGGTGCTCAAACATAGAATGAGATGGGTGGGGTACGTGAACGCATTGGACAACTACATATGAAGAAATGGACTACCGTATTTCTCTTCACCGCGTACACCGAGCATGAAGACCTGGTCCACACAGCCTCCTTCCTAACCAGTGGGCTTTTCCTATCGACAGTCAAAGCAGTCGGAGAGTACGCTGACCCATTCACCATCATATACTACAGAGGTCAAGAATGAGTGGAGCCTTTCTCCTCCCCTCCGTTTTAAAGTCGTGATGCCTTGGTTACGGTGGTAATTCTGTATTTTATAATGATGAAACAACAGCAAATCAAATACGAACTTGTGCGTGGGATTCATTATAAGCTCATTCACCCTTCATAACCCACTGGTAACTATATGTACCACCTGGTATAACAAACAGTAACTCTTAATTAAGTATTCACGGGTTCCGTATTACTCTAAATGTAAACAGGAATTATTTCCTTAAATAACACTGACCTCTTAATCTTTCTAATGGAGACGCGCCGAATTTTCTTAGAGGTGCGGGCTGCATTCATAATTAAACGATTTTCACAACTCCAAGAATGTCGAGTCTCTACGCCTGTCAATCTTTGAAACTACATGTTAATTTATTTCCTCATTTATTTTACTGCAACAGGAAGTGATACAAGTCTTGTTCAACTTTTAAAAGACAGAAGTTTCTTACCCTATGTATCCGCAGAACTGGGAATATGATATAACTTTCCCATTGCACCAACGATTAGGTCTTCTCCAGTGGTATTCGACCTTTTTTGTTCGCGTACCCCCAGATATAATTTCTCTTCAACTTTGTACCCCCAAAGTTGTTGGTGTATAATTCAAGTTATACATAGTATATAATCTACATCTAAAATAAATTAAATTAATTACATCACTGATTATTCAGTGTTTATCATATAAAAAAATTAAATTTCACGTACCCCTTAAGATGTCTTCGCGTACCCCCGGGGGTTCGCGTACCCCAGGTTGAATACCACTGTTCTAGACGGTTTGAGGAAAATCAAGAAAATCCTGAGTCATGATAGCCGGTCTCCAAGCCGAGATTCGAAGGCGGAACCCGTCGAGTACAGAGCAGGCGTGCTAACCGCTGAATCGCGAAGTGCGAACGAAATCTAAAATAGAAGCAGGCTGTGTGAACCGGAGTGACGCAAGATCGGATCCCTGACGGGGTTTAACTTCCGGGTTCTACCAGCACAGAGTTATTTTGTTAAATAAATAACTTTATATATGAAGCATGACATGTTTTCTCGCACAGAGTCGAACGACAGGTGGCAGGAAGGTACAGCATTCTGGACGAGAATGTTTCTTCCCTTTCCTTTCTACCTGCTTCAAAGAGATTCTTTTCCTGCGACTGATAAGTAATAGGGTCTATAGCATTCAAAGGAAGACGGGGAATACCACAAAGGAACAGATCAGACCAAAGGTACTTATCGAAATGTCAGAAAGTTTACCTATAGTTGTATACGGGTGTGAAACTTGGTCTCTTCAATAAAGAGAATGTACACATTCAGGATCTGACAGAACAAAGAAATGAGAATATGGAGATATGCGACAGGGTGGTTGAAGAAAAGAGCACAATGATGAGCTTTGTAATTTCAACTCTTCACCAACATTATAACGATGATCAATGCTAGGAGAGCAACACGAATACGGCATAAGTGAAAAGCAATTTTAACCAAGGAACCAAACGGAGTGCGTAGATGGGATGGTAGCCAAACACGAAAATGGATAAAAAGGAAATGGAATATAAATGCGTGGACTCAACTGGCTACGTGATAGCCCCTTGGTAGACACAGAGTATGCCACCTGTAGACCTACGTATATGGAACATATACTCCCGCGCCTTAACACTTCGGCAATATGTGCAGCATTCATACAAAGCTGTTAACTCGACACACAAGAACGTGTTTCTTGTTGGAAATTCTTCGTGGGCTCCTGAGAAGGGGTTTCACAGCTTCGGTCAACAGATCGGCTGCAGTAGGATATCCATGCGAGGGGTTACTATATCATAACATCCTCTACCTGACAGCACAGTATTTTCGGGGGTTGTTACATCGGGGTCAAGGTAATTGGTTATCATCGCCCACTCTAGCCGGGCGTCTCGCGAACATTGCAAGTTTATAAAGAAATGCACCTAGGTGAAAACACTCGTGCCGATGTAAAAACTAAAAAGCATAAAGCAATTAAATTATTCGTTGCAGAATTCAAAGCATGTTGTTCGTTCCTGTTAGCATGCTGCAATGTTTTTACACGGTACGCACATCACGGAAATAAAGTACTTAAGTGATACGTGGCAAAATACATTTCTGATTATGATCCACAACTTTCATTTAAAGCATTTTTAAAGTAATTTGCACACAATGAAATACATTGAAAAATAAGTTTTTGTTCGTGCGTGTATTCATTCGATTTGTCAAAAACAAAATTAATGACTCCATGCCTATGCAATGTATAGCTAGGGTAAATAAAGGCTGTGCAGCCAGAACGTCTTCACCGTTTTTTGTCATAAACATTATCTTTTAAACAACAGATTCATACCAACATTAAATTAATATCACGCCCCATAAGGCATGCAAACTGATTTGGAACTGCGTGTACTCTATTAAAATATGAGGAACATCTTTCCAAGTCGTCTTTATCAACGACGTATTCATATTATCGATTCACGAAATGGGGAATCCCACAGCCCAGTCGCGTCAACACGAGTCGTGACCAACGTTGTTGATAAAACAAACAAAACTGAGATTAAGTGAATTCGTGTCAAGAGAAACACGCGTTAATGTGACTGGGTGCACGCACAAACTGCATACAAGAGCCTCGTGCTAGTTATATATTGCCTGAAAAACGCCACTCAGCAAGTGTAATACAACATGACAATGTCAACTGCATTGTCCTGTTACTTTTGTCAGGATGTGCTTGAAAGACCACAGCTTCTCACGGTAACAAGAATAAAGTCGGGCCCTGATGACTGAGGCAGCAAGTACCTCTCAGTCGCTCAATGTCTAGCTGACTACATAGCTCAACATCCCAGAAATCAACAGTGTACTTTGATCATCGGCAATAAACACGTCTCAATACAGGTTCTGTACGTGCTTCATAAAGACGCAACGCGTGAGAATAATTTCATGGTGCAATTTAAATTCATACCACTGACCGGCAGCGTCTTACAGCACATTACTTTCAAGACACGTAGGCCTTGTGGAAAAAGTTTGGACATCCCTGACAATTCCATCGATGCAAAGCTGATGTGCATGTTTTGTGTATGTAATATTCAGACAAACTAGTTTCTTCTCATTTTTACGAACACGTGTCGCGTTTGACATTATCCTCCAAGTGCGAAGCGGTCGGTGGATGCAAGTTCCTTAATGCTTACGTCACCGGAATATACGTTTGTTGCTGGTTACGTTAAGAAACGAATGAGAAACCTTTGAATCTCCTAACCCTTTTAAACACAGTGTAAATATATGTACCACCTGCTTTTGGAATGAACAATCTGCATGTTTATGTTGTCTGTATTTCTTTTGAAGTTTTCGATAATTTTTAATCAGTTACGGTAATTTAACTAGAAGTCCTAAAACAGTGTTTTCCTGAATTCGATTACTCCCGCAAATTTAAGCGCTCCGCTTGTTCTGATTGCCAAGCCATGTCAGGTTCAGCCCACACAAATTATAAAATTACCAGAAATGTACTTTCAATACTTATATCAACTTTAGAACAATCCCCTGCTCGGGCTTTATTACCCTTAATGACTATGTTGCAATTAAAACTGTCCAGCAACGGTAACAGCTGCAAACAGTTTGTGCAAATCAATACACGATTCGTATAAATGTAACCAATGTACATCACACTAACAAAAAATACACTGACGTATGACTCTTACCTTTACAAGACTATGTTATCCAATTGAAGACAATTTTTAACTTTCAGAAACCAGAAATTATCCATGGAATATTGTCACGTTGAAATGTGCAATCACCGGTAAACAAAAAATCACTTTCAAGTTTCAATTTGAATACGAAAGTTTACTTCCAAAGGCTTGTTCTCAAAAACCACCTGGCACTTCATCGATGAATACAATGTATCCACACACTGCACTACTATAATACCCGTGTAGCAAGTTCAGTGAAACTGAAAATCCAACTGCAGGTGATTGTCACAATTCAATAACTTATGATTCGCAGATGCTAGAATATTTTCGTATATCATGCACGGATATCTGGCTCGATCCCTCACACCGACCCTCTGTATCGTGGCCCGCGTAATAATGGCAGGTAATCACCATACCAACATAACCGCATGTGCGACTCTAGGTAACAGCAGAAAAAGCGTAACAAACCAGAAACGTCCTGCAACACAACCACATAAACACACACACCTTCTCACACACCGCTAATATCCGACGCCTGTTATACAGCACTCGCATCTACCGAACATTCGGTACGAATGTGCGAAGGAAATGTTGTGTGATAACACAAACAGCTGAGACAGCACAAAGTTACCGATAGTTCACAAATCCGCCGCTACACAGTGGCACCTTGCTAACATTCGGCGCTAGTATAGTTATCTCCTACAACCGTAGCGGCAGCTTCCCCCCCCCTCCCTGTCTGCTGCCCCTCTTTCCCCACCACCCTCATCACGACTTTTTATTCCACTCCCCTCCCCACCTCTCTCTCTTTCCACCTCATCCCGCTTTTTGACGGATATCCGTCTCCCCTCTCGCCCCTCAGCCATCACCATTCCAAACCCCCCGCGGCCGCTTCCAAGCAGGAAGCTACGCTCCTACATAATAGCACCGTACAGTCCTTGACAAAACTAATTAACCTCACTGTTGTCAATATCACGATCAATACGTCAGAAGAGAAGGGATTTAGTGTTGCATAGTGAATGTCCACATGCTCCTCGCTTACACACCCCCGACAGCAGAAGGTGCTCGTTGAACACGTAATTTCTGAACCAGGAGGTAAACTTAATCGCAAAAGGACGTTTCTGCCCCGACTTTGGAACTTTGGTTGTGAGCGGGGCAAAAAATTTGTTACAATTCAGAATTCCTACAGAGCTTCCCTGAGGCCTGTACAGGCGTTTGGATCCAAGATCCGTAAATACCAGTGGAAGAAGAATACGAAGAAGCTGTCATTCTTTATCCACCCCCACCCTGGGGATGGCTGAGATGGTAGGGAAACGTTTTTAAACAAGACTCAGTAATAAAAGAAAAATTAGCACTCAAGAAGGGCAACATTTGTTGTCAGCATCATCAGTATAGAAAGGCTGGCCTACTTTCATTTTCGTACTAAATTAATTTTTATTATAAATTGTTATGATATCCTCCTCACAGTGAAACGAAATCTTAGATACAACACTGCTCTTAAAGTAAAGTTTCTAAATCTTTTTCAATGTATTCCTAGATCTCAGAGTTACACTTCATGCAGGTACACCCTTTCAATGGGGTCTTATTCATCTCAAATTACGCGTAATCTTTTGTTGCATAAACGACAAAATAGACTTACAAAGTTTAACACCACCAGCAACAAATTCATACTTCTGAAACGTCGGTAAACTTCTGCCAGCACGGTGCTACTCGTCGCTGTGAGAAACTCAAATCTTGGAAAGTCTTTTACTGCTCTTGATCTTAAATCAGTTCAATATTAACTGACCCCAGTTAAAAATATTAAAGTCCGTCTCCATCCTGATCTTGCAAGTGGCTAATTACCAAAAGGGGTGCAATACAAAATAAACTTGGTAAACTAAAATGTAAAAAAAAAAGTTTGTGTTCAAAATTACGTAAAAGTGACAGTGGAACCACGGTTCCGGAGAATTTGACGTAAATACGTCTATACGGAAAGGAAGTTTATATATTGGCTTTATTCTAAATATTTCCTTTATACCCGCTTTACAATTGAGATAAATTTGTTTAAGACTTTGCTTTTTTAACTTGAATTAATTACGCTTAAGATGGGTCTGTGGTAGCTGAATGTAATGTAATGTAAGGTAAGGTTATGTAAGGTAATGTAGTGTATTATTATTATTAATGTTTAGTGTTCTGTCTGACGACAGGTCCATATGAACAGGATCCTTCCATCCTTTTCTCGGACTGGGACCTGTTCATATACGTTCTTGGCAGATGATCCAGAAGTGGTTTGCCATTGCCTTCTTCTGTGTGTGAATGGAGTAATTGTTGGGATGCCACGGAGAAACCGGGGAAGCCCCCGGAGGAAAACTCGGTAATGCCTATACCACGGCCTTGCCCAACATAAGTTATAAATTCGGGCACCGCCGGGAATCGAACCCGAGACCCCAGGATTACAAGGCCAGCGTTCTAACCGCTAGACCACCGTGGCGGTAAGGTAAGGTAAGGTAAGGTAAGGTAAGGTAAGGTAAGGTAAGGTAAGGTAAGGTAATGAAATGTTTTATAGGTAACAACAATGCCGAGTAAACAGATGACGTTTCCAAGGTAACATAACAATGCAGTTACACTTTCTGCCGAATGACACTGACCCTAAAATATAGACGTATTTACGTCAAAACATTAAAAGCAGAGTGATGCAAGAGTCCGTATACACTCACACGCCCTAAATGTGACGTAGGTGACTTGTGCGTGTGATGTGACTTATCGTCTTGGCCTTACTGCCTTACCTGAAGTAGTTGTGCCGTATCCCTAAACATGTTCACCAACGGAAATATATTTGAGTTCTTACATGTGCACAGGGCGTTTCAACCACCCCCTTCCTTATTTATAGTTCATGCCATAAAGCGTATTTTATTTCTCGCAGACAACGCAACATCCTAACGAAAGACAGTGCTAGTCACCTTTCAATATAAAATACTGTTCTGAATTTCTGTTCGCCACCAATCAAGCTCTTCTCTCCTCACGTAAGCAGGTGACCGCATCCTCCAAGACGTTATATTTTAATCAAGCTGCCAACTAGGTACATCTATTACCGCAAGCGTTAAGATCAGTTATTTGACTGTGTTCAAGTATGCAGCTGACTCGTACTTTTTTTTTCAATATTCCTATCTGTGCAGAGGCTATATTAGCATGGAATTGAACGGTGAGTCCGGAGGATCTGGAAGGAAACCGTTATGACCTATTCAAAGGGACTATCTGCGTAGGTCTATCTAGATTCCTCGTTTTATACTTTCCTTATTTTCCTATCGCCGTAAAATGTTTTTTCAAATAGAAACACAGATAAGAAAAAGAATTAAGAAATTTCAAGGCAATTTTCCTCCTTACAGAGCACTGCGGCCTTTTAAATCGTAATGTCTGCCGCTTCTTACGTAGCTCAGTATTTTCATAGCAATATACAAAATTCTCTTATACGATCTATTCATAACCTATTAATTCTCCCTACCTAGTGCAGGACATACTCATTAGATAGGCCTACTATAAATATTTAGGCCACCGATATTCCTTACCCGACGCCTCGCTTTTCTGTCCTTTTCATTTTTTCGTACCAGTAAGAAAATATAGAAATCTCATGTTGACACCTTGCAATCTCTGCGCGCTTATCTTTTGTTATCTTAATCCACGTCTGGCTACCAAATTCCACGTCAATTCGGTATTATTGTTTGTGTTTTATAAAATTGCACTGTGCCACTTGCATATTTAATTTTTTTTCCAACTAAATGCTCTATCCTCTGGAAATTACGCACGCCAACTAGATAATTACCAACACCGTAACAATAAGAACACGCCCATGTGACCAAGATATTTCGCTCCGGCAGTTCTAAGACATAAATAATTACATTTTGTTACACATTTCAATTCAGCTTCACAAGGGCTCTGTTCAATGAAATTAGTTACCCAGTTTGATTAGTTTGGTATTAAGATTAAAATTTCATTGCATGAGGAAGTACAATGTGGATTTAGAGAATGTATGGCTTTCATAAATCCGTGAAATGAGATAAAGTACAGTTCGAAAACAGTTGCTTCTAATCCGTTAACTACACGGTAAAACATACAGTCCATAAGTAGCAAATCACATGGCGCTTAGTTCTGAGAAGCTGCAGAGAACGTAGAGGAATTGCTTACGAACGCCACTATTTGCATGTCGAGCGTTAATTTTAATTGCATGTGTAATATTGGAGTTGCTGCACCAGAATGCAAGGTGCCTAAGAAGCGAGAAAAGCTTTGTGTCATTGTAATTTGTCTCACGATCCAAAGCTCACACCAAGATAAAAGGCAACTACTACTACCATGTTACTCAGACGTTTCGGAAGGCGGACACTTAGGAGACTAAGTAGAAAATGGATGGATAATTTGTTATAATAACAATGTCTCAGAGCAGACCCCTTCAAAAGTTAATATTTGCGCAGATGGGGTATTACAGTGTTCACTGCAGCCTGACACTAAATGAATCCATTCGACATTTATACGTTCGATTTCTTTACGATCAAATTTTAATATCATCCTTCCCTCTATAAGCTTACCTAGACATACGTCTCCCAATTTGTGTCTTCCCTTCAACTGTTCCGACTAGAATTCTGTGCCGGTAATTTTTCAATTTACTATGTCCTCAAATATGCTACAAGGCCCACCCATCTCATATCAGTTGATTTTTTCGCTCAAATATTATGCGGTAAAGAGTATAAATTATGAATTTTCTCATTTGCAATTTCTTCCATTCTACTTTTACTTCCAATCAGGTACAATTAATTAGGGCCTTTCCTCAAAACCCTGTTCTAAAACATTTTATATTTATGTTGTTCCCTTGTAGTGAGAGCTTACGTTTCACATCTATACAGAACAATTATTTTTTATATTTTAGTATCTGGAATGTGAAATGAAAGCAGGAATACTGAACTTAATGTTAGGCCTAGTAAGCATTTCCCGAATTTAACCTGATCTTACTCTTTTCTTTAACGTAATTATAATATTAACTTATAATTACAATATTCATTTCTTTACCTTTTCATTCTATTATAGTACAGTAAGCTCAGTTAGTCAAGAAATGCACGCCTTTTACGGAAACCGAAAGTTTATTACCATGTTCACAAAAGGAACGACAAAAAATATGAGTAGGGATTTTTCGTTAGTTCTCTTTCTCACATCAAAATGTTTCAGATTTATTTTCATCTTTACATGCTAAAAGAATGTCTCCTCCCTCTTGGTTTAAACTGAGAGTGTGTTTTGGAATATGTGTCCCGAAATCTGTCCGGTGTCCAATCAATCGTTTCTTGCAGTTCGACGTTTTTAACTGAAAATATCTGTAATTCGTTTCCAATGTATTCATGAATTATCTTGTCAAGATTGGAACAAAGACGTAGTACGTCATGAAACAGAATCACATCACTTTTCTATCCCAAAAAGTGGAAGGGGGGCTTCTCGTCCGCTAGCAAGACAATATTTTTAGACTTATACCCTTTCTTTCATCCACAAAATATTGGAAGTTCTTAAATAATGGTTCTGTCTTCTACGAACAACTTTCGGCCCACGTTAAGGAACTGTAATTCCCGGGTCGCTGGCCGCTGTTGCTGGTAAGAAAGGTGATAACTGTCATCAAGACCAGGGATTTATGCTCGAGGTACTTGGTAACTGAGAATACGATATTACTGCAAAGTTTCTTGTGAGGAAGTCAATACGATGGACTGTCGCTTGCTGCTGGGAAACTTGCATTATCTTGTGTGTACTGTACCAGCATTACCTCCGCCATCATCACATCGGAAGTGAGCAGTGAGCTATTTATGAAGATGACGCACAGCATATCAAAAGAAAAAGAAGAGGAAGAGGTGGGGAAATATGCGAGGAGAGAGAGAGGAAGCGAATATCCTATTATTACATTTCGTACAAGTGAAGAAAACAAGCTGAAACCCATTTCACAGAAACAACCGGATACTTTAGTCAGCATCTGGAAATTTTGCTTTAGTTTGTCAGAGATCAAAGGAGAAAAAACGCTGTATGACATTTCTAACGGACGAATCGACGTATCCATACCAACAACATCGACAACAACAACATCAATAATAATAATAATAATAATAACAATAACGGGCGAACACGACATCAGGGAACTGCAGAAGACCGCCATTTTGGGATCTTCATACATCATCCGAAAGACGCTGGCATAAAATAAAATTATATAATAAATGTGGCACTTGCTAAAAACAATATGGATCCCGGAAATAGCTGCTGCCCTATGTACCTTAGGGACAAGGTCTGTCTCGGGTACATGGGAGTACGTACCCCATAAAATGGTGAATAGATGGGATATAATAATAGTTCATATGGGTAGTGAAGATAGAAATTTTTGGAGGGATCGCATATTTTATACATCAATGCCCATAACATCCCAACGAATTAGCTGTCTCTATGGACGAGAACGACGGCTCATCACCGTATTCTCGAAAAGTCCAACAAGTCTTATGTCCTGTTTAATTTTACGGCGAGAGCTTATTAGCCCAAGTCCTTGCAGCGTGCCTACGACTGCTTGCTTATTCGATATATTCACAGCTACCCTCCAAATACCCCTGCATTCGCATACAACCTGGGAACTCGCCATGGGCCATGCAATGGTAAAGCATTGAAACCTTAGCAAACAATTAACTTAGCTTGAATTTGTGATAATGCATCAGGAACAGCAGCATCAACGGTCTAAATTCAACTAGCAATAACCCGAGCTATCCTGACTCAATTTCGAACTTTTTCTCCCAAATCTAATCTGAAAGTTTTTTTACCATCAGCATCTTTTTCTTCTGTCTGTGCACCGCGTATGACGAACTAATAAGAAGGCGATTGTCTTATGCATTGTGACGCCGTGCACTGTTGTAGGTGGTTATCAACGTTCCGGAGGAAATGAATTGCTTTATATTGCGATCTTTGAAGATTAACAAAGAAAATTATATCTATCAATACTTTTGGGACTGTAGATTCCAAACACAAACAATTCTTCCGCAGAAGAAAACTCTCATTTACATATATTACAAGTGGCTACTGTCTTTAAGATTCAATTGTTGTTGTCCCTGAAGCCCGGAGGATAACGGAAATATAATTATTGAAAACAGCGAAATAAAAATGTTCTTCCTTCAATAACATTATTATATTTAATATATTATAAATATATTAAAAGTTTAAACACAACAAAGAATAAAGAGTGGAAAGTACCCTACATAAGAAATCAAAAACAAAAAAGACAACAAAACATAAAAAATGTCTCAGCAAACTTCATCCGAAACGTTGATATCTACCCAGAAGTCCATACGGCGGTTCAACCCAAAAGACCAACATCAACGTCTTCATTCTTATTGACCTCTATACTAGATACAGGTGAATGGTCAGCTTCGCCCTGTATGCACTGTGTAGGAAGCCGGGTTCCCCTTCTCTAGTGGCTCTGGGCTTGGTGGTAAGTAAAACGTTCGAACATTTGTATCTGGAATCGAACCCCCGTCGTCTAGTTGGTCTAGTCAACAGACCATTATTTACTAATCTTCTATTCGGGAACCATAAAAATAAAAATTTGACGCAAGAATATCTCAATGAAAAACCATTCAGCTAACGAATACTTGTTGAAGATTAGTTATACACATATCTTTTATCCCCCTGTTACCTGCTTTATGAAACTTTCAAAAGAGAGTTAAGGCATTGGAAACAAAAGCAGCTCAAGACGGAGTAGTTTTAAAAGAAGAACTTGCAGTTTAACTAGCTCACGACACTGCATTAATAATTTACACACAAAATCTAGCAGGTTTCGTCTTGAGGGTAAGAAAACTCTCTCCAGTTTTAGTAACGTCATATCGTCTATTATGATCTTAAACACGAGGTGCAGTCCAAATAGACTTCAAGAACATCTTTATCATAAGACGACAGATAAGACAACAGATAAGTTAGTTACTTTGCTTTGCAAATGATGAAATGCCGCAAAACAGAGAGATAAGGATAAGCAGTGGTGACAAAGTCAGTACAGTCAGACCTAACGGACCGGAAGCCTGCAATTCGATTCCCGGAACGGGTGTGGATTTCTCTTTCTACCACTTCCAGAAGGGCTCTGAGGACCACTCAGCTATCAGGAGAGTGACGTGAATGAGTCGTTGTACTTACATGCTGAAATATTTCCTGCATTGTATGGAGGATAGGATTTCTCATTTTCTAGGAACAAATTGTTTTATTATTTCAGTCCCAATGGAGTAAGAATGTACAACTCCGTTACACATGTTCATAGTTACTTTGGATACAGTAAATCAGAGTCAGTATAATCCTTAAATTAAGTCTGCATATAACAGGTATAATATAAGCCGTGTATGAGTCTGTGCCTGTGATCAAACTGAACTGATTTATATCAATTTTAGCACCAACAACAACTATGTTTCTTTCTCGAATATAAGAAACATGAAGAAGTACACAAATATGAAACGTGCTTAGTCTTACGTAATAAATAAAGTTGATGTTATGACGTGGTTTCAACTCACCAAAGGTTTTACCAATTCCTCTCATCGACAAGACCTGAAACAAAACACAAATTAAATGAAACTTCGAGGAACATTTCGAGTCTGAAATATACATACATGCATGCATGTACACAGTATTATTATTATTATTATTATTATTATTATTATTATTTATTATTTAGTGTTCTGTCTGACGACAGGTCCATATGAACAGGATCCTTCCATCCTTTCCTCGGACTGGACCTGTTCATATACGTTCTTGGCAGATGATCCAGAAGTGGTTTGCCATTGCCTTCTTCTGTGTGTGAATGGGATGCCACGGAGAAACCGGGGAAGCCCCCGGAGGAAAACTCCGTGTTGCCTAGACCACGGCCTTGCCCAACACAAGTTATAAATTCGGGCACCGCTAGACCACCGTGGCTCTATGTACACATTAAGAATCATAAACAAACAATGTTCGCGATACATTTGCAGTAATTATAAACACGTGCTCAAATACACTATACTGCCTGATAGAACCTTATAAATAATTTTAAGTTTTAAGTTCCACTATCACGTTCATGCTGGCAGGATTTCATTTCCTGACAACACACATTAGCTTGTTATACGCGCTTCGTGTGTCTGTATGTCGATTTTTATAAGTGAGGTGTGAGGATGTGAATCAAATTCAACTCGTTCGGAACAGGGCTCAGCGGCGGATTCTTTGTAAACACAGGCTTCTGGGTTCCATGAAATGTTGAGCAACCATAAGCTTTTCAAAGTTTCTATTACACCGACTTACTGATAGTAGAACAGGCATGTTTCCATGTGCAACACGGAATGACTTAATCAACATCTCAATTTCAAAATAAGTTGACTGTTTTGTTTACCGACGTTCAATTTTATAATGTGTTTTGCCCTATCGGAAATCGAACCTCAATCGCCCAGCCAGCAGCTTAGTTCTGCGGTTTTAAAACATCCGCATATTACGTATAATAAAAAATTGGTTGATCTTCGGTTTACGAACTTCAGTTTACTCTCTGTATTGATATAAATAGTTTTATAATATCGCTGCTTTGTTTAGGCAGTGAACCTCTAGGAACTGAAAGCGTTAACAATGATGCAACAGTGTAATTATAAATTTCGGGAAGTTACTTTAACCTCACATTCAGCTAGGAGTTCATATTTACAGGCATTCAAACGATATTTTTGATGGCGACAATTGGAACGATTTTTGAACAATTAGTCTTTCTTTTCAGCAGGATTCAATCAACATATTGAACTTTCTAAATGTGGTGGCGAGGCCTGGGTATTAATCAAAAGAGACAATGACAGTCTGGACGCAGCACAAATGAGGTTTCTTCGAAAATTACTTGGTGTCGCAACACTAGATCAGAAACTAAATACAAATGAAACATCAGACAAATATTTCAAATATTATCCACGAAACTGAAGACTGTCAAAATATCAGCTACAACACGTCCTACAGAATGAAGGAGGCAATGGAATGTAAAACACTGGGACGAGGAGATTCGCGAAGCAGGAAGAAAGGCTGGGGAGGACGACTACACCATGAATATTTAAGTACAGACAACAATTAAGCCTAATCCTACTCAGATGATGTCACGCGGGAATCTGTTGCATGAAGTAATAGGCTGGAAAATGCTTTAAAATAGGAAGTCCAAAGAAACGAACGTCAACAGTACCCTCAAGTCTTCAGTTGATCCCAAATAAACCAATGTGGGGGGGGGGGGGAGAGAGAGAGAAGAGACCTCTTTTTTAGGTAGGTTGCAAGTGGAGAAGGGTGCATCGAAGCAAGCCAGGGTGGGTGGAAAAGAATCAGGTTCCAGCCCCCCTTCCAACTCTGGTACAGCAGAGACTGGATGGCTGCTCCCAACCTTGGCCTCGCTCGGGGTCACATGAGGGGATAACACACATGGTTGCCATATCAACAGTCATGACAGCCACCTTACTTCGGAATAAGAGCAGAAAAGTTGTCTTGCATATCATCTACTGAGAGTTCTTGGGGAACTTTCGATATTCCAGTATTCTGATGTGTAGCGACATGTGGTCTGATTGAGGTTTGCCTCCATTATCAGACCCTGGTATTGGTAAACTTATGTTCTGATGATGGTGGCAGTAACGACCTCTGAAAAGTTGGTAAACTTCGATCAGACTACACGGCGCTGCAACCCAGAAGACATCTTCGCACACATTGTCGTGACAACCTCAAATCGTACATGTCAATCGATGTTTTCATCTGGGTTGTACCGCCGTGCGAACTGAATTTGAGGATTGTATTCCAATATCAAATATAATACATAAAATATGTAGCAGCACAATTTAAACTTTTAAAGCCCACTGGTAACCACATGCATCAACACGTTTAATAATATTTACTATGGATTTTGTATGTTTCTGAGAGTAAACCGCGATCATTTCATTAAACAGCACTAAGAAACTCATCTTTGTAATGGAAAGGCGTTGAAATTAATCTTTAAACATTACTTAAATAAGCTTCGTCTTCAAAAGGTCCATCAGCATATGATAGTACAACGCAGAACTAACTATCTGCGTGTCTCTGTACCACGAAAAGTCTACCCGATCTCCACAGGATATACGGAGTTCGACTACATGTGCCACCTTCTTAGCATTCCAGGAACGGATGTTAAAACATCCTTGCTTGTTCGGGTCCGAAATATTAAGCGGACTTGAAACATGATTGGGCCTAATAAAAGTGACTTAAGTGAGATGCTTTCTTTGAATTATTCATAAACGTAAGCTTAGTTTCTTTTAATTCTTTATTTGACACTGCGATTAGTCACCGTTTTTATTAGAACTTTTAATATCACTCCAGCCCTCGGAAAGGAACGATTCATTGCTTAGTGACGTAACATCTGAATCATATTTGATGAGCTGCTTTGAGTGGAGACCCTCTGTTGTCATTTTCAGTTCAGCGGTTTGGCCTGTCAGGCATAAATTGATCCAGTTCGTCCAGTTACTTCAAAACGAATCAAACAAACATATCCTCATGCTACTGCTTCTGCTAGACCAGACGCCTTTCGAAACAGAGAAAGTTTCCTCAATTCTATATGTAGATTTTTAGAACTTCATGAACAGCCTACAAATTGTTTTTATTTACATTACTTTCATAAACTAATGTTTTCAGATACATTTAGCTCTACCACAATAAGGACGGGTCAAAATCAAGACAGATGGTAACATTTCTGTACTGGGCGTTTCACATGTCTGACATCACGTCGACCTGAGGTTCATAAAGAAACGAGACACTAAACAGTATTATGACGTCAGTCAGTTAATTATTTAAAATGGTCCAGAAATATGGAATAACTTACAGTGCTGCATATGTAGGATGAACATAAAACCAATTGAAGATTTTCTTTAATTTCTCATTCTTTTATCCAAATGAACTGTAACAAAGTTGAGAAACAACCTGCGTATGTATCTAAAAGCCATTGATATCAATGGTCTGAAACCTGATCTTTTAAAGGTCTTCGGAAAATAACATTTACTCTCGTAGGCTTAACGCGGCCCGACAGCCACAGTTCTCCCATCTATGGTCTGAAGCAGCGGTTCTCAATTTGTGGTACCGGTACCCCTTTTGGTACCAGAGATGCTAAAAAAGGAATGTTCGTTTTATCCCTGTCTATTGCATTAAATATTGTGTCGTCAGGGAAATTAGCTGAAAATTTAACTGGCAACAAGTTTTTCGAAGCTCATTCCGTACCCCATGACCAAAGCCATCGTTTTTGGCTGGTGACGCAACTTTTGTCGATGGTGGTCAGGGATTTCCTTGTAGTGTAGTTATTTCAATTTTTTTTCAATATCATCTTGTTTATTATTGTAGACTACGTGTAGATTATTCATGTTTAAATTGTGGGATCTGGTTTGTATCGTATGACCTGAAGCTGCAAAAATGACTGTAACGATGCGAGGATATTTGTCAGCTGTGCCGCTAGGGTTAGAAAACGCGACAACCAATTCAGTAATCCCATACAGAGAAAAAGCCTTGTCACGTCGCCTGCGTAGCTGCCAAATATCCTCACTGTAATTATGCGGATATTGAAGTCCATGGCTCCGTAAACTAAGATGCAGAATTAAACGTAAATTTGTGTTGAACTAAACATAAAATGGGAGTCGCTTAATAGTCGCACAAACTGTACTAACGTTTGTCAGAAATTCGTATATAACATATACAGATATATCTGTAAACAAAAATCAAAAATCAAAAATGTGCTAGGGAAGAACCTTCAACAAAGTGAACTTCCATCCGTTTCTAAAACCCAAAGAAGTCCTCTTTAAGAACTTGAATTATTGTAATATGGAGAATGCAGTTTCTGTAACATAACACAATTTCCAGAAAATTCAGTTATACCGCTCTTAAAATACGGTGAGATGATTTGGCATCTGTGACGGAGACGCAGGGATGAAAATTACGAGATGATGAGTGCAGTGGGTGGGAAGGAAGGGGCCATGTGTGTAACTCAACACTTGCTCCACTCATCACACCAGACTTGCAGTCCATAAAGAAGCAACCGGTTGAGGAACAAGAATGCGAGAGAAAAAGCCCCAGGCCATTAGGGGGGACAGTTCTCGCCTGGGGCCGGATGACAAGAGCAAAGATACCCTTCCTCTGCACATGACCCAATCCGAGAAGCAGTGGAAGTTCCTTTCCTGCACTAACATAACATAACATAACAACTACATGTTGCTGCTATTAGCTTGTAAGCCGCCACGTGAAGGCAATGCACCGAAATACTACAGACTACTCGATGACCAGATGTCCCGCAGCAACAAATGTCAGAAATGTATTTCTTATTTTCAAGAATGGATTAAGTTGTCTGAAACGTCTATATTTGTCTTTAAGTTGAAACAGACTCATGTATAACCTGTCTGCTTCTTGTCATTTGCAAAATCTCCCTTAACACTGAATAGATACGAGATTTTGAAAAGTGTGAAAAATTTTACCCTCAGGCAGATCATAACAGCACTGATTTACAGTTTATTCAATATTTTTTTCCAACTAATTAACTCCTTTTAGCAGAGTCATTGCTCGACGAATTTTTAACTTTTTATTGAACCATAGTTTCATTATCGTGTTTTCAAGAGCCCACCAATTGTTCCTAATCTTGAATCAGACTAATCTAATCCACATTCTCATATACTACTTCTTCAGGATCCATTTTAATATTATTTTCCCATCGAAGCCTAGATATCGTTAGTGGTCTCCCGACTGAAACGCTAAAAGCATTCCTCATCTCTGCCATACGTGCTTCATGTCCCACCCATCTCACCTCCAATAATTTTAATTGAAGCTTCTCGTTATGCAATTATCACCATTCCGCTTTTCACTTGATCTCTCTCAGGTCCAGTGCCTTCCTTGTAGTGAGAGACAAAATTCGATCACACTCACACAATTCAGGGGGAAAAAAACCCCTGCTGATATGGTTCCGTATGTAGAATCTTCTTCGTTATCTGTTTACGCCTTTCCACCTCCGGATTTCGATATGAAACACACAAATTGATTGTTTTTCGCAAAACTTTGTTGAACAGTAGGACAAACTATTACGGTCCCTGCCATCAGGGACATCAACATACAGGCATTGCGATACTGTTAATTGGGGACACTGTTCAGTACCCGATCCATTTACGTGGGGTCTTGAAGTTATGTAAGATGACATCTTTAGAAAAAAAATGTGATTAATATCCTTTTCCACGAAGTTGAGAAATGACAACGTAGCAACAGCTGGAAATATTTTGTTCTGTTGACTGTAGCTGATGAATCGCGGCTCCGGTAACCTGACATGTTAAATTATTTGGTGACAAGTTACAAACACGCATTACCAGTAGCACAAACAATATTAGGACCTACGAGGTCTAATCCACTGGGATCCCAAAATGCATGACACCAACGATGAGCACTGTTGATACGTATAATACACTATATGTACAACGTAAAATAAACACACACATACATGTATAATTCAAACCATAAACGCAATACGGCCTACATAAATCATATATGAAAAAAACGTTATTTCGACAAAAGCAAATACACCAATTCACCCTGCACCCCTTCACACTATGACACCCTTCAATCATGAACCTTTTTTCTTTCAGTACTTTGGGTAGACAGCAATGATGAGAAAACCGGGAGTGAGAGAGCATAAGGGATGCATCCCTGAGACCCTGTGGGAGTCGAGACAGGTCTGCGAGTGTGCACGTGGTGCTAGAGGGAATGGAGAAAGGCTTCTACACTTGTGTGTGTTTTCTGTGCTCTCTTTTAAGTTCGTATTAGTGTAGTAACAAAAAGTATTTCCTTGGGGATCTTAGAGCAAATAACGATACTTATGACAATAAACATGTCATTACTAAATACTGAAGAAAACGATATGTTGCCATCTGAGAGGGGAGAACATGTATTAGGATTATATGAGAATAAGGCGCTGATGAAAGAATTTGAACTTACAACAGAGGAAGTAAATGAAAAATGAAAGACAAATAATATGTTCTTAGCAGGACAGTTTGAGCGTTCATTACATCAAAACGACCAAACAGCCACCTTCTGAGAGTAGTGAAGACTCTATAGGTTCATACGGCCATGAACATGAAGTTGAGTTGAGTACTCTCACCTAGCACCGACATTATAGCGTTATAATTAAGCATTGGAACAAATTTACCTTTGTAACCAGTGTGGGTAACTCAAGAACCTCCAGTCTGACACCAAATACTAGGAACTGTAAATGCGGGGGCCTATCTTACCACAGACACCCGTACTTTCAATAATAGCAATGTGGTCATCCCCAGATTTGATCTCGGAACGTAACTGAAGAGTCATCTGCATAATGCCGAAGAAGGTAATGCAGAACTGATGTCTGTTCTACAAGTCCTCTTTCCCCTGTATCCACTTTTAACAATATGAGATACAGAGAGGCGGCATCCTCTATGATCCATATCGTTAAATCTTCAGTCATGGCATTAAAGGAAAACAAAATGAATTATTTATATGCACTGTTACATCACAAGAAGATATAGTTTCCCAAGTATTCTGACACCTACGTGGTTAAAGAACGTATCTAAATCAATTCTAAAGAGTTCTGACGGTGGTAGATTAGTGAATAATTTTAAACGTATCTAATCTTCAGACTGAAACAAGATAAAGGAACCAACGCGCAACGCCTGTATTTTGTATTTGTCCGGTTCGAATCTCGGCCGGTACAGACTATTCTGAGGCTTTACATGCTTTTCCTCAGTGTTTTAAAGAGAATTCCGGGATAGTACGCTGAAATCAACCAGCGACAGCTTCCTTCTCAATCGCTGTAAGTTCGCCTGTCATTCGTAGTTAAATAACCACTTTAGTAGATATTATGTCGTTAAATGACATATGATCGAACTGTTCAAGACAAAGAATTGGCTAAATTCGGAAGCACTATTTAGGCTCACCTCCGAAACGTTGACACACAGCCAAAAATTCTATAGGCGGAATAACCCAGAAGACCACCTGATATAGTGACACCGCCCTGAAAACCTCAAATTCTATTGCTCATGACTGTAGGGACTGAGAACAACGTTAGACAGGACAACTTAGCTAACCACGACATTCGGAAGTAAATTTAAATTATCGAAAATCCCATGAATGGGTTTTGAAAGGCACTGCAATAAGTATTTAGATTATGGGACTCCAGAATTTACAGACACATAGTGGTCCATCAGAAATATAGCCTACTGTAATGGCGATCCACCTGTTGAACCTGAAACGCCTTATCAGAGATACAAGAGGCACGTGATGAAAACTTTTGATGCTGATAAGATTTTGCAAGAAAGGAAACAGCCATGGTCATCATCCTCTCTACGGCCAACACGTAATTCGCAATGTAGGTTTATCTGGTGATAATTAAGTGAGCATTTGCAAAGAATGATCTTTCGAGTGTTCAAAGAAAACTTACGACGGGAAGAGAATGTTAATCTGGCGACTGACTGTGTGAGACAGGCGCATTAAAAGAACACGTCGGCGTTATATAAGGCAAGGCTTCAAGTGTTGACTACTACGCTATTCTGTACCTGCAATTTGGCTGATAACACTAATTCGCATTGATAAGTGTAATTGTACACAAAGACAAACGTGCAGTCAAGGTTGAATAGTTTTACAATTTCGGTCCTGAAGAAAATGAAAAAAGTAACTTAAGAGTGTTTGAAAAAAATACCTGTTTGTATGCGCATCAAAGGTACATTTTCTTGCATGTAAGTGACAAGCCCCGAGGATGTATGGCTACTAAATGCTAGTGAGTCGCCAGTCTCTCACTCAGGCAGATTTGACCCTGGGGAAAAGACCACGTTAACCGCTTGTCAGACGGCTTGGAGGGCCACACAGCCTTCCGGACACGGTGGCGTCAGCGGTACGAACAGTACCTATATGATAGACACCCTTCACCTGACCTAAGGGTTCGAGCTAGTTGGGTTGCCGATAAAAGTACGATTGCAAAATGAGTAACACTGGATGGCTCATTGCACTGATGAGAATAATCCCCACCTCCGCTCGCTAAGGATCTGAGCCCGGTTGCCGTCTTTGTACCCCGTGAACTACACTCTCTTTCCACTCTCGCACTTCCGCGTATTTCGAAACCAAAACGTTTTACTTAGACGATGCAACCTCCAACTTGAACCAGTTCTGTTATATAACAAGCTCATGAGCAAGTAAGTAAAAAGGGTTTTTTATTCAAGTGGAGAAGTCCTGTTATTATGAAGGCATCGGTTGAGATACAGGGCTTAATTTCTCGTTAAAAGGACACTCACTAGTCACGGCAAGAGAAGATGCACTAAAACCTGATAAGAGACATCACGTCATCACGGCAAGTTAGCTCAGCGGTAACGCGCATTGGTTAAATGACTAAGGCACCCTTCGGACAAGGAAACAACTGTTCTCAGTTTTCGTGATTTTCTTCATCCTCTCCACGCGAATCCCTCAAGATCGCTTCCTCGTTATTTTTTCAGTTCATCGCACTTATTAAACCTCTAAAAAATGTTAAGTTGATATGAAATCGGTAAACAACACAAAACAAACCATGAAAATGTGTTGGGAGTACGGAGGTAAGAAACCACGAATCCTCGAAATTGGCACTGAATTCGAGTAAGTGGTCTGGATTTCAATTAAATAGAGCGTCAAGGTGTGGGAAGAATTTGTCTGGCTCAGTTTAGGGTCCAGAGGTTGGTTCCGAACAAGGCAATTAATCGCGAAGAACTCTGCACCATGGAATTAGGATGCCACGCCACTTTCACAGTGCCTCTTCTATATTTGATTAATGACCAAAATCTCAAAGACAGTCTGGATAAGAACATGGGAAGATATCGGCCATCGTTCATGATAGGAAGCTGACAGGGTGAAATGTGTGTAGTCACGGAGACATGTAATGCTGACTATCATTTTACACGTCAAAAGACAATAACAGAAATTACTCGAATGACGTCATCACGCAGTGGATTACCGTAACCATGGATCATACTCCAATAAGGCTTACGCCTTACATAAATAAATTACACAACGCAGAAACCCAAAAATGATAAAGCTATGCAAAAAAACTATTACCACTTACTACTGCCTACGTCGTTTCTGGTCAACCAGAAACAAAAGTGCCTGTTCGGTTTGTCATGACTGTCCGTCCGTCCGTAACAAAACTCCAGAACCGTTGAAAGCATCTCCAAACAAGTTCAGTACTAGGGATAAAATTCACCACAAATTTCAATTTTCATTAAAATCGGACAACAAGAAAAAAAATTTTAAACGAAAATCTAAGCGCGTTTCTGAACGTATCGATAGTAACTAGCTAAATACTATTTATGGAGGCGAAAACTGTTTCGATCAAAACGTGCAGAGGAAAATAAAACGCATTAAGTTGTACCATCACACTTTCTCCGTAATTCTTAGGGTTTTCTATTTAATTAAGCAAAAGAAATTTTATGCTGTGTCATCTCAACGCCAAAATCATTAGACTGATTTTAATCAAATGCTGTATTGGAGTACCTTGTACATATCTGTCGAGCATTCTAGCATTCCCTAATTAAATATATGGAGGCAATGTGACAGCAAAATTTATGATTACATTTCCTAACTTGTTAATAATTGTAAGAGCAATGTTTGTAACCCGAAACAACGGTTATTGATAACTGTTCAGAGTAAATTACCTATTTTTATGGCTGAGATATTTGCGGCTTGATTATTGGCATTTGTTTCAAGATGTTTTCCTGAAGATATTTCGTCTAATTTAATTTACATATTTCTCTCATGTGTTCAAATCGAGTATGAGTGCAAAAGTACGAAGGAAGGTGTTTTATGTTACGTTAGGCAAGAAACACAAGGATGTAAGTGGTTACAAATTATGAACAGGTAGTTCTATACCTTTCAATTTTCTCTCCGTATCACACAGACTGTACACGTATCAGCAGAGTTCCATGGCAGATACGGCCCAATATTTTCTGTGGCCTCGAAGATGTTACGAGAGAACGCCACTGGTGAGGTTGTCGGAAATGCAATTAACGATACGGTTATGGGTTTTTACATCGAACACTGCCCTAATTAAGCTGAGCTCTTAGTAAGAAAATACGTGAATACATTTTTTGTCAACTTTAGAAAGCTCCATGGTCGTCGGATGATTACAAGCAACCTGGAAGTCACGAATCGTTCTTCAACATGTCAAAGGATACTTTCTGGTACTAACATCTTTCTGCATCGGAATGTTTTTGTCATTGCTAACAAGAAAAAAAACTGAGATATAAAAGTGCTAAAGACATTATTGAATAAAATTATATATGTAAAACATATACACATCAGTTAAGTTGTGTTGGAATCCGTTGCGTGTGGTCGAGCTTTGATAAGCTTGGTTGGGCTCAGTTCGGTTGTGTTAATAATTTCCATAATTGTTAGTTTATAATTTCTGCCTGCCGAAGTAGGGTGGAAGGGTCTGAGCTGGTCTGTTTCAGCGACTGTCAGCTTTTAAAGAAAGACTTTACTCCACGGGGTTAGTCAATTTCTGCCAGTTTCTATAACACATTGAAGCGCTACTATATTCTTGCCAAGACTTTTTGTTTAGTAAGTGGGAAGCAGGAAATACAAGGTTACCTCACACACACAAAAAAAAACAGCAGTGTCTCCGTTCAGACAGGTATAGGCTGATGTTCTCGTGGACGATGACACAGCTGAACATTACTGCGTCTATCCTGGTATCGTTTCAGGTCGCTTCGAGGACCAGCGGGCCGTGAAACATGAGGCGAACAGATAGCAGCTGAAGTTTGTCGAAAGGTCTCCAAAGGAATTTTGGTGTCTTTTGACGTCTGGAAAACACGTCTAAATCCTCATTACTCATGCATAACTTTGGCTTTCGTGGAAAGTAGCGTCGATTTTCTGAAAATCTTCCACCATTTCGGTAAAAACTGCAGTTTCCATCTTCAGGGTGAATGTTTGGGGGTGGGGAGATTGAAAAGCGCTTGTAGAGATCTGGCAGTGGAAGTTGAGTGGGAGATGACTGATGTGATTGGGCGAACAGAAGAACATAGAATCTCATTACATACATATATGTATATATGCACATAAATACGTACGTTGGAAATGGTTCCGAAAATAAATATCCGATTTAAGAACTCGTCATATACCTAAACACAACTGCAAACAAAACCTATAACCATATTTCTCTGCTAACAGGAAGTAGGATTATGATGGGCTGGGAATGTAGCTCGAATGAGTACAGAATTGTGGTATGAAGAGTTCTGTAAAGCTAACACTTGAATATGAGACAGAGAGGTCAAATTAAAATGTAAGTTAAACTATGCTCAATTAAGTACTACGCAAAAAAACACGTATGGGGAGTGAAGGTGTAACTACACATACTCAATCTTTGCGTTAGACTAAGATGGGTGATCAGAGTGAGAATATAAAATTTCACGAGATTATGTAAATCCCTAAATGCTTGAATTCTGGAACATACCCAATTTCAGAATATGATGAGTTCTTTGTTCGTTTCGATTACATTACACAGCTATTTGGTCTGAGGCTGGACAATAATCATCAGGCACAAAAATGTTTTCCAAAAGTCCTACTTAGTTTGTCATGCAAACAACATTGTATTTTGAGTTGTAAAAGTACAAAATTTGAAGATAAGAAGGTCTACATCACATACATCGTGTGTAGCTGAGTACAGGAGAAGACTCTTGAATGCAGGTAATTATATGGGATGCTGTGAGTCGGGACGAACGTGGGCGGAGTACGGATTTTTTTGTGTGTGTGTGTGAAAAAGAGAGATGGTCCTACACGGCTGGAGGGAGGCATCTTATTGTATTCCTGAAGAAGGTGGCTGACTATGAGTAAGGTTAAGACGAGGAACCTGACCAAAAGACGCCAAGAAAACGAGAAAAGATGCCTCAGTTGAATAGGCACCACACAATGGAGGTGGAACAAGCAGCAACGGTTTAGGAGGCCCAAGAAAATAGAACATGTAAGACGAGTCGGTAAAGTGGGAGGAAACATTTAAGAAAAGGGGGGAAAAACTTGCCAAAGTAAGTAACGCGTAACGGACTGTTGGCCTGGAGGGAGGGCGCTTGTGAAGAAAAGAATTTTTAAGCTGTAGAAAGAGAAAGAGCCATATGAAAAGAAATACATACAAGAAAACCGATCTCGCGCGCATTTCAAAGAAAGTATTACAGAAAGGTCGAAGGTACGTTCGAAAAAAATCTATAAGAGCAGTCAAGACGTCTTCCTCAACAGCTGTGATAGGAACAGACCTAATTCAGATTCATCTGCCGGTGTTAACATTCTCTGCAGTAAGGTTGTTCAGGAACACCTCAAGGACGGCATGCAAGCATTACTTGAGTCTACCTACACGTATCGGACAGTTTACAGAACATACAGCCTTAAATTTAACATAATGGATCGCGTCTAACGCATTCGATTCCGACTTGGATATGGGAATTTATTTATTTATTTATTTATTAATGACGCTGTACCACAGACGACGTTTTGTTTTATGCAAGAAATAACCACTCCAAGAGCTATAAAATACTGTCGCTAATTGATTACTGCCCTAAATGTGTTGTTCCAAAACATTTTTTGAATACAGTTTTTGTTACAATAAAGTATACGAGACAATTGAAACAGCAATAACAACAAAAATGTAAAAGGTTAATAAATATGTAAAATTAGAGTAAGCAATTAAAGTTATTTTGAGTTTAGAAGACGTTATAGAAAGTCAACTGTGATAACAGCAAACAAGAATAAACCAAAGTTTATTTGCACAGCATATTTAAGAAATACAATTCGAAGAAAGTGCTTCCTATCAGACAGGTCTAGAAATCTGTACTGCAGGATTCACAAAATGGTTTTATCTAGCAAGTAATCTAACAGTCAACCAATGTTCTAGCCAGAGTTACTACATATATATATATATATAAACACAGGCACACACATACGACAATTCAGCGTAAAACCGATGACGGTTATAGAACTGGCATTTGCGGACGTTGGTGACAATACGAAGCAAATACACTAAACAGATTCAACAGCGTCGAAATTTAAGCGTCGAACATTTATCGTTCTAGTTCTGCACCATCACGTGTAAGATCATGAATGCCATGGTCTATAAATCATTTGAATCAGGGTGCGGGCAGTCTACAGAGTCAGCAAAAGAGAAAAACGATAGGACAAATTCCTCTTTCACTTCCGTCCTTCAACCGGTTCAAATCCTGCAAGAAGATCCGCGAGGTTCATTTCAACTGGCAGCAAGGGACTGGAAGAACCACTTGCCATTTCTCCATTCAAGTGGAAAATCTAGCAACAGCGAGGCAGTAAATGTAGAAGATCCATCGAATCATGCAACAAACTGCTGCTCCTAGAATGATGTACAATACCTCGTTTTACTAACATCAAATTAGGATACACAAATTTTTGAGTTAATACATTTAACAGTTAATATACACCTTTTTCGCTGCCTTGAAAGCATGTCAAGCCGATCCCAAACCACGAACTTCTAGCAGTAACAAAATGGTCATGCTCACTCCATCCTGAGCAAGTCGAATCCATTTCATGTACTCACACAACATTTCTGTAAGTTCCATTTTTGTACAATCCAACTTGTACAGGAAAATCTTCCGGTGCAAAGCGGAGGGAACGCGAGGTCTCGACAACTCACCTGCATCGAGTGACAAACAAGTACGAACGCGTGGAGCTTTACCTCCACTCCATTTATACTTTTCCATGGTGCTACTCTCAAGCAGACTGGTGGCGTCTTCAGTTTTAAAAGCGTTAATTTGTCAGGCGCTGAGGCGTGGCTAACAGTCGCGTTTCCAGGTTACAATCTTGGTTATGTTCTCACTTTGTTCACTTACAGGATTTATCCTGCATGAAAATTCCTGCAAAATGAAACTGCACTTTCTGCTTTATACACGCAATTCGAACGCATTTTCCAGGGTCAAACGAGCCGTGAGACATGCTCCAGTTGCCATTGTCGCATGCGACGATCTGGCTCAGCCGACTCCGCAAGAGTGTCCACAGGCCCACAGTAACAATTGCCGTTCTAGACTTTTTTGTTGCTTAACAATCATCTTCACTGCACGTGTCTCGGAGTGGAAAATGAATGTTAATGGCTTCTATTATACACAGACACTGATCGACAAACAGGCTACAACAGACAGTTTAGGAGCATTCTCGAGAGTTAAAAAAACTAGGCCTGTCAGCTTCGCCATGTATGTCTTTCCTCATGTAAAATCTCGAGAAACTCTAAACGGACTTTCACGAAATGTTATACTGGGGAGTTTTACTAAAATTTGAGGATATGTTCCAATTTTGGATAACACCGGACAATGTACACGTTATGTAGACGTACACGCACGCGAAGTGACCTCTTTGCCGGCCTCTAACAATTTTGTTCTATTAGTTATAAACATTCTTGGTCTTGTAAAAACATTTTGATGTTTAGAGTTCTAGAGGAACACTTTCTGTTTCAGACCCCATTATCGAGCAACGGGCTTTTGTTCGTATATCAACAAATTCAGTTATCACCAATACTTGTAAGATAAGCACCGGTCTGTTATGTATTTGGGAGGTATTCAGTTCGAAATTTGGTCGTGAATGATTTTTCTCAGCCCTTGCAAATGTCAAGGTAAAGCCGCGCAAATCCAGATCCTTCCCTGTTCTCCATTTGTAATCAACAATCCCTCTCACAAGTTGCTACATAACATCAGAATTTAAAACAGCGTCGTCAATGTGTTCTTCGTCAGAGACGCGTGTTCCATATGGAACTCCGAGAATGCACTGCGAGTGACACAGAACTACAAGGGTGGATAACCTAGATAAATGTCTTTGTTTTGGCTGTGCGCAAGTTTCCGGGGTCTCTTTGTCTCCAGTTCTCCTATTCTCCCTCTCTCTCCCCCGATTTCTGGCAACAGGTGGAATGGACCTTCGATTCGGATGTTTTAGGAATCCTTCCATAAAGGGTTGAAGCATGAAGCTAATCTAAATATTCTTCTACTTCACTTCATAAATGCATGACTTTTTCACTGAGCCCGTCACACGAAGTCGGTATTAGAAATGGTGGTTATATTAATGAATGGACAGTTATCGGTGGAAAAGTTAAAGATCCTAATATATTTCTGTTATTCAAAAGTTGAGTATAATTAATAATACGAAAAAATACATTGCGTGAAGAACTAAATGTTGAGTTACAAAACAAAAATTCATTTATTACAATATCCATATTCTGAAGACCAATTAACAGGCTTAAATGAAGAAAGCTAGAGGCATATGGAGGTTAATTGGAGGAAATTCACAAATAGTGTCATCAACAGACGTTTCCTCTTATTCTTGGTTAAAAACTGCAATTTCTGAGGTTGATGCTGTTTTTTTTAAATATAACTTACTAGCTTGTTTCTCTTCAGCGTTCCAATGAGTGAATAGCGTATTGGTGAACGCGGTGAAGTTAACAGAGAACGTTTCTGAGAACGAAAGCCATACATACATGAAAATGAGCAAACCGAAGACGCGGGAATACACCCGTACAGAGTTTCGAAAATGACTACGACAAAAATTCCACACAAAAGGAAAAGGCAAAAAGTCGATCCTGAGCTTCAGCACAGCGCCACGAAGACGTATGGGGAAATGGAGGTACAGCTTGAGGCATTCTGTAGCTCGGCAGTAAACGAAGATGAGTGGACATCTTCACACCCGGGGAAGGAGTCGGTAGCAATGTGTACCCAGGAGAAGGTGAATACGATAATAAACCATCCGGTTCTATAAAAGGCGAGGCATTCTTTTGCTGGTTGAACGACTGCTTGCTTCTCAAAAAAGACTTCTTGTCCACGGAGATAGTTTATTGATTATCAGATACGTTAATTCTCGGTTTACATTTCCCGTCTTTGCTGTGGAAGTACACTCAAGCAAGCTACTGGTACTTAAAACCACTTTCTTTCAGCAAGAATAAATGTGATGTTTCGCTTCGGTCGCTTGTCACTACTGAAACAAAATACACGCCTTCGGCTTCAAATAAGACACAGAACAGCAATACTGGATTCTACACCATTCGGAGGAAATTTGCAGGTAAAAATTACGATTTCTTACAACTGACAAGAGATGCTTATGAAAATATAGAGTGGCAAGTAGACTTGTGTATTATTTTAGATTTCCACTGAGAACACTTTACAGCACAGTGGTAACTATATGTAACACATACTTTAACGTTCAGTAACGATTCATTCTGTCTTCACAGTGTTTTATAGGTTTCCAATGACGCTCCGAATTAACAGAGTTTAATTCCCCAGACTGCATTAACCAACCGACTTTTGTAATGGAGACGATATATGTACATTTCCCAACTTGTTACAAAACATAACCACTCACCTTAAATTTAATTAACATATAACTTCTGTTTTCTTCGTCTTCCTTTAGTGAGCCATTTTAGTTTTTAATTATGTGTTTTATTAAAAGTAGACAGTACGATCTGCTCAATTTGTGGTGTGAAATAAATATAGACGTCCTCAATTTATTTACCAACAACGCCATCAGTGCCTGGAAACGAATTTCTCTTGACTCTGCTCATATAAAAGTTAAAATACCGAATAAAGGAAGAGAAGAACGTTTCCTCGAAGGCACATCCGTTGAGGTGAATTCAGGCGTTCTTAAAAACCGGCGATAAAGCGTAAAACAGCACCAACAAAATACGTACTAAGGACGTCACGGTTTAATGACTTTTAGCTTTTGAGGCCCGAAGCTTATCTAAATTACATTTAAACACACGAAACCAACAGATAGACACACTCTGTGGGTAAAATACAGTGTTGTCGAATAATAAAATAGGTGGTAAATAATCTTACCACTAGGATTTAAGGGGTTTTAGATGTACGTCGCACGCAGAAAACATAGGTCTACGAGCACAGAAATATGAAGGGTGTGCCTCATGTTTCAATGAGTGAGTTGTGGTAGCAGGACCACAGTCGAAATCGACATGGTTTAATGCTGTGAGACGTGAGCATTCTATAGAAATATTCAAGCCAAAATTAGAACCAGCTTATATGTATATTATTTTGGATGGTTGGATAACTATCCGATAGAGAAGTGAAACAAGAATTACATTTTCCACTCTCCCTCCTGTGAAGGTGAATGTCAACTTTCTTCATTTCGCAGCCGGCCTGGTCATGCCACCTCACACTTCAAATGGAAACAAGACAGAATGTGTTACGGTAGCACTCGGTACGCAGTCACTAGTGCAAATGGTCCTCACCGGAGACTGGAATGTTGACGACGACAGTAACTAGAGCACAAACATAACTGTCATGGCCATATATGGGGATCAGCACAAATACGTAGTACAGGAAAGGAGCTTTTTAGTATACAAGAAGATGAAACGTAGTATTTCATCTGCTCCATGAAGCATCGCACAGAAAGACGTGTTTTCTTCTTAATACCGGTATGAAAATCTTACTTCGTCAGAAGACCGTTTTTTCTGCATGATGACCAACGCAGAATGTCTAATAAGTGCATATATGGGGCGGAACAGAAAGTACTCGTACGATACCGTTCCATTGTAGTCATAGTAATGACAATACGGTATGAGCCGTCAACATGCATTGTTAATCTTCCGTTTCAACCGTGTTTGAAGAAAATGGAAATAACGTTAAATATACAGCTGATCGTCATAACGGAAATTGGTGTTATTTCAGTCATTTACGACAAAGAAAACTGGTCAATTTTGCTATGAATATTGAAGAATAAACGGTCTACATGTTCAGGAGAATGTCATGGTTAAGCCGACAGCCACATTAAGGTATTTACTAGCCATAGTCATGCCCTGTAGGCAATACCAATGGTCGTGCGTTATATGAAATGGGATCGCGGACTGAAGTCCTTGTGTCCTGTGATAGCAAGAACCTTGAGGTGTTCTCGTCCAAGCAAAGTACTCATATAATGGATCCAGAAAATATGAGCCAAACACAAATTTGTATCTAAATTCTGAACACATTTCCCAGTGCCTACTGCATATCGGGCACTATAAATAATAATCGACTCCAGAAAACAATGGGCAGAGAATTAATCAATTATATATGACAGTTATGACATTTTACGTTCTTCTGCACTTTTTCATATTTGAGTTCGAAATTTTTATAAAAAACATTTTATAATGTGCCTGAATAAAATATCGCCTATTAATGAAAATTCTGAAAAGTGAATAGTAAGAATTAACGGCTTTGATAAAATTATGTGGTTGATATTAAGATAGGCTAGGCTGACACACAACTAGGATGGTAGACACAAGAAATACATACAGAAATTTGGAGAGGACATTACTCAGTTTATAATCAACATAGCTGAAACAAACCTTAGAGAAATGGGCGTAAGAAAGTGATGTAGATCGTTGTTTTATTTCTTCGTATTCCTTAATATCGGTCCTTTTGACATGCACATACTTTGTAGGCCAAATGTCGTTACAGTGGAACTTCGAATTCTTGATTAAAATTACCTTAACGATTGAGCACTTGGGTACAGTAAAGTGCACTGACGAAACGTGTCTTGATTGGTAACACACTACGCTTTTCCGAGTTTGTGATGATGATGATGACTCTGTCCCCCTTTACCGAATGTCCCTTCAACACTGTGTAATAATATATTAAGTACTGGCACCGCCAATTTGTGTCAACTGGCCGGTTACAAAACGTATAAAAGGAAGCCCAATAGGAAATAACGCTCCTCGTTCGTTTGCTTACTTAACGATAACGGTCACATGTCAGAAGTTTCTTGAAGCATTGTAGAATTTCCGGTTTCAGCTGTGCATTTTCCAGGGTCAGAACCAAAAGCAGATACAAATCTTAACTGTATTTAGCCTGTGTAATACAGGCGCCTATAATTACGTGAAATGCATTAAGATGTAAGAATTTACAATACGGACTATAAATAAAGAAAATGAAAAGTAAGGAAACATGCGGGTACTCGTAGACCGAAAGGCTTTCCAACAAATACGTATTTGATATAATACATTTCTCGTCGGCTATTATTATTAGGATGATCAAACAAAGGAAGTTGTGATGTGTGGGACAAATAGCACGCATGGAAGATATGAGCTATGCATAAAAAGTTTTGGATGAAAATCATGAACGAAAGAGACCTCTCGGAAGATCTAGCCACACATGCGGGAGGAACGATCTCACCCAGCCCCCAACACAACCCTGCCCAATGTGTCAGGTACAGAGCATTCCATAGTATACCGCAGGAGGTAAGTTACTGAAAATTCGCCGAGCCTAGCAAGACCAAGGCTTTGAGGGAAATAATGGATTAAGGGAACAGCGGACGCTGTTATTACTTCTAAAATCTAATTAAGTCGCATATTACTTCACTGAACACAATTAAATACGAAACAAGGTACAAAAAGTAACACGTATGGATAACAGTGTAAAAGTACCACAAAAAGACGCAACATAATTATAACCTGGAAGCTAGAAAACGTTATGGATGCCGTTAGAGTCTGGTCCATCAAAAGAGGATATCGTGGCGCGAAGCCATCGATGTTTATATAAAATAAAGTCCGCGGTATTTAAAACGTACGCACATGGAAATAAACGTCCGTGGCACAGGAAAATGTGAGCACAGTCATCGTCATTAATACCACGATCACCATCACTGATTAAAACTGTCAGAAGGGGATAAAATATAATTTCTTGTGAGCAATAAATAAAACTGATTAATTCACAGTTTTACTTAATACCGGTGCATCACATATGGATACAACATTGTTCTTAAACATGGTATTACGTTTATTTTGTGTTTAGTGAACGGACAGGTTGACTAAGCTTAGGCGTTAGCTGCGTGTCCCCTAACCCTCTATCTTCCATTAGGCCTTCGTCTTGCTAACCACGGTACATGTTTTTAGGGCACGTTAAAATCCGCGGTTGGCGAGTAGTTTATTTGTGGTTTAGTCGCTAAGTTAGTTACGAAATTCCTCGCCGAAACCCAAGGCTCATTTCCTTGTTCACAAGAATTCGCCACTGGTCCTCATCCTGAACCAGACGGATCCAGTCCACACCCTCCTCCCGCCTTACTTCCCCAGGATCAATGTTGCCGTTATTTCTTTAATCTACGCCTAGATCGTGTAAGAGGTCTCTTTTGTTCAGGTTTTTCCAGTAACAACGGTACACCAAATTAGCTTGCGTAAACGGAGAAACTGAAATAAAACTGTGCTTTATAAATTTTATAACAATAATATAATATTGTCTAAAGATGGCTGTCTTCTGGATTGTTGCACCGTGTAGTCTGGTAGAAGTTTACCGACGTTTCAGAGGTCCTTGCTGCCTCCATCATCAGGTTGCCCTGATGATGGAGGAAAAATCATATTAGGGTGGCTAATAAATCCTTTGAAAGTGAGACAAAGTTAAAATATTTGGGAACAACAATAACAAATCCAAATGACACTCACGAGGAAGTTAGGAGAAGACTAAATGCCGGAAATGTTTGCTTCTTCTCAGTTCAAAATATCTTGAATTCCCGTCTGACTTCTAAGAATCTGAAGATTAAGTATACAAAACAATAATTTGCCTGTTGTTTTGTATGGGTGTGAAACATGGTCTCTCACTCTGAGGGAGGAACATAGATTTCAGATTTTTGAAAATAGGGTATTGAGGAGGATATTTGGGCCTAGGAGAAAAGACGATGGGGTCTGGAGAAAACTGCATAATGATGAGCTTAAAAAGTTGTACTCCTCCCCTAATATTGTCAGGGTGATTAAGTCAAGAAGAATGAGATGGGCGGGACATGTAGCGCGCATGGATGGGGCAAGAGATGTGCACCGGGTATTGGTTGGGAAGCCTGAGGATAATATCAGGCGAGATCTATGTGAGGTAGGAGTTGAAGCAGACTGGATTTTTCTGGTCCAGGACAGACACCGGTGGAGGGCTTTGGTTAGTTCGGTGATGAACTTTCAGGTTCCTCGAGCCATCTTAGTTAGCCAGTTAAGGGACAGGCGAAGAATGGCGAAAAAATATACAAGATATTGTGAAGTCACATTAAAGCACTGCTGAACATGAGATATCGGACTCAGGACAGTCAAGTTCAAAGCGCAATATCGCAACATCGCAACCTAGTATTCTGTCTCGGTGCAACAGTAGCTCATCTGCCGTTATATTTGAATTCTAGTTTTCCATTGGACGGTTATTCTCAACAGTGTACAAAACTGGGATACTTGGTTACGCCATTTCAGTCAAATCCCATTTATTCATTTACTTGTTGGACATCACTGAACACGGGCCAATCCAAAACCAATGTGTTCCGGGAGGAGAATGACATGGCAGGTCATTCGAAGAAGACGAGGAAGGAGTTTGAAACCGGTCTTGTGTGGAAGGTTGCGTTGCAGCGTCTCTCACTCACTGCCTGTCTCGTCGATTATTACACCATTTAGGAAGAATAATTATTTGGTACACAGAGGAATGCATGCTGTTCCTGTCACGACAAAGCAAATGTGAAATCTCCTCGGATGATACGCCACGTAGCCTGGTGGTTATTGACCGACATTTCAGATACGGTCCTCCGAAACGTCGGACAATATCTTCCAGACTGCATGGTGCAACATCCCGGAAGACATTCATCTTGATACTCATCTCCGTGAGAACTTGAAGTCTCACAATGGTAATGGTAATGTCTTTCGTGTCGTCTATCGTTGATTCACAATTTTCCTAGCAAACAAACATTATATCATCACTTGCGTCCAGTGTGTTTGTGAGTATTTATAATGCAAATGTGAGGTATATTGGATTATGAAACGTGCTTATTCCTCCAGTGGGGGAGTCAAACAGACACACTTATTTCAAGTCAAAAGGAAACCACTTCCATGCAGAAACAGCCGTCTTAGTCTTAACAAGATTTCGCCAGAACAATGAGCACTGTTCTAAAAGAATATTATCAATAGGAGTAGTGAAAACGTGATGAATTTACACTGTAGAATAGAGCTATGCAGACAGGCTACCTGCAAAACGTGTAACAAATTCAAGGTTTCAGAAACACTGAAGAAAAATCTTCTATAGAAAGAAACAGACTGGAAAAGAGTGAGAAACTGTGTAAAGCAAATTGCAAAGAGTGACACAAATAATATCTAGTTCTGCTCGAAAAAGGAATATTATGTTATATAACTGTGGATGTCTAATTTAAATAAAAATTAAGTTTAAGATCCAAGTTCTGACTTCCACTTTTTTGTGATTGCGTCTTGATTTTTCTAAGCGTTATGTTTCTGTCTACCTATGTGTCGTATGCATTGTTCTTTTTTTATAAGCGCTGCAGAACTAATCAAGACACACTGTAAGTTTTGAGCACGTTTTGTTTTGATTCACTCCCTAGGCCGTATTGAAACTTACCCAGGAAAGTAAGTTATTTGTGACATATTCAGAATCTTTGAATCACTTCAATTTAAATACTTATCCCCACCACACCTAGCCAAGCCTATATAGCCTATTGTGTTGAGTACTTGCAGTATGTTCGTATAAATGTTTGGTTTATGCCATTAAAACAATTTTATTAACCTCTTGTTGTTGAAATGGCCATTTTTACGCTGTGAACTGTTTTACGATGTTATGTCACTGTGTAAGACTTTTATTGGATGTTGTTTTTGTGTGCTACTAAATTTATTTAAAAGCTCTTATTGTGATGAATAAAAGGGACCTATTATTTACAAGTTACTCCATACGGTTAAAGTTTTTTGTTCGATATACTGACTAGAAACGTAGGCCCACGTGAGACCGGTCAATTACTGTGCGTGATGTGGTTCAGGGCATGAATACAGGTAAACCTATGTGCCTAGTATACTTGTCATTTTAGAAAACATGTACCAATATTTTGGGCTCTTTCACTAGTAACAATTCAAAATACGCAGCCTGGTATCCAAAAGTATTTCACCTCCATATTCGATGCGAGATTGATTGGGCCCTGGGCTCATTGTGGACCTTTGCGGGGAAGGGAAAAATCTCTTCTCCTGCCGAGAATCGAACCTCGAGCGTATAGCACGTAGCCACTCATCTCATTGACAGGACTATTAGGACCTGAGGAGCTAAAAAAAATCTTAATTATTTTAGAACAGTGTTCAGCACGCATTAAATTTAATCGGCATTTTTGTTTTTACCGCCATTAAGACAAATACGCATTAGTTAAAATATACAAATTGTTTTCCTTAAATGATGACTACATTTACTTGTGTTTATTTCCCTTTTGAATATAATTTTTTAGTTGAATGTGTCGTAAGCTTTGTCACAACTGTAAATTTTCCAAAAGCGACGCAAAACTTGAGAAGCTTTACAGCCTCGAGCTCTGGTTGGTTGGCATAATTTCCGCCTTGTATTGATTGGGCGGGCGTGCTCTGACGTCAGCACCAGCAGCAGCACAGCCGGAACCGGAAGTGCTCGGGGCCGGAGCTGGAGGAGGAAGCGATGGGGAAAGGCAACTCTATTTCCGGGAGGAAGAACGGAAAAGCGAGCGCCTGGCGCCTAGCTCGTATCTGCAGCCCACGTAGCACAACGTACTAGGCCAGGAGAGGACAGAACATACCAAAATGTTCTACAACCAAGTACTCCATAACACTACACCACATGAAGGGTTTGCCTTCATCATCAGGACAGCAAGAACCTCTGAAATGCTGGGAAACTTCTATCAGACTACACGGCGCAACAACCCAGAAGACAGCCGTCTTCAAACCTTAAAGAAGTCACAAACTAAAGTTCCTTAAATTTGTACTGTAGCGGTCAAAAACTTTAGATTGAAGTGTGTTCAGAAGCACGGAGTCCTTGGAGGTTGGACATATAAACGTTTTTAAAAGACCTAAGCAATGGGAAATGGGCATTAGATTTATATAAAACTTGAAATATCAGAAGTATCCGTAGCTCATGCTCACTGACAGATATTATCTTTTAGAAATAATACATGATGGTGTAAAATGAATTTGTGTGTCTCAGGATGGATGGCGGGCTTATTGTAAACTTGTTAATAAACGTTCAGGGTTTTCTTGATCAGCTAAGCGACGATTAGCTTCGTAAAAACGATTTTTCTTAATGCATATTACATAGCATTGAATGATGAGATTACAGATGATAAATTAGGAAGGTGGAAGAAGGAAGCGATGCAACCCATTCTAAAGTACTATCCTAGCATTTGACCGATGGAACTGAGGAAAACAATGAAAGTAGAAATCTAGTGACTTAACAGAACTTCATGATTGTCAGTAAAGACGAAATCGCTAATTTCAGTAACTTAAATCGTATCCACTACAATAAATTATTATAACATTTTTTATACTTTTACTCAGATGACGTTCATGAGACATAATGCTGAGTTATTGCTAACATATTCTTACATAATTAATCACGCTCTTGTAATAGTATGCACATAAAATGTGACGTTTTTAGGCGGCAATGAATCGTGTGAAGGAAGGCTATACGTATGGGAGCGAGTTCCAACTGGCATGACTTATTTTTCACTTCCTCACCGAGTGTTTTAAAATACACGATAACAGATTTGAATGCTAAATTACAACGTCTCTCCCATAACATTAGGTTTACTTATTTTTGCTGTCGGTGAATATTCATCATATTCCCGCGTGTGTGAACGGAAGGTGTATCAAACACCGGAAAACGATGTTATAAAATAATAGAAAAGGAAGAATTGAATGAGAAATGGTGAGAGAGAAAGATGGCGGAAGTTGCGACATAAGCAACAGCGGAAGCCGGTCAAGAAGGAAAAGGTGACCCGGCCTTTCATTGTGTATTACGATGTGCATCCTTCTTTCAGCCAATTCCTCTTGGTAGTCGGCCTTGGTCATTTCCGGAATTACGCCTTGCGCGCTGATCACCCAACCCGATGGATACACGGGTCACAACAATACGCGTACAGTGCTTCATCTGTAATTCTCACACTTTGCTGCAGATATTAATACTATCCTCCCACCTGCGACTTTGAGCCCCAAGTGGTCTCGTCACTTCAAGTTTTCGAAATAATATTTCGTACGCAATTTTCATCATTCCCACACACTCTACATGCCCCCCGGCCGAATTATAAACCTCTGATACAACAGATGTTTGAGAACAACGTGAACGGAATATTTGGATGACAGATTAAATTAAATCTGAAGCGTATCTTTCCCCTTTGTAATCCCATACCACCACCCACTACTGTCATTTATTTACCTGATACGGTTAGCGGATTTTTCATGCAGCTCTGACGCTAAAGGTTGAAGACCAGAAAATATTCAATGTTTTTAAGGAAGTCACATTGTAAATATCTGGTGTTCAACTGCATAAAATTCACCCCTCTAAGAACATTTTAATCCTACCCAGAGTTAGAAGAAATAGCTGAAGTGGAAGGCGGAAATTTCCAAATAAATTCATAATTCGCACTGGAAAAGTCCGACACGAACGTAACGTCTACTTTCCTTTCAGTCCCACTGCTGTGACAGCATGGGGATGGCCTAATGTAGAGCGTGCTGACAGAAGATAACGAAAGATAAGTGGTAACGTGATACACTTTCAGTCGGCTATGGAGGACTTCGCCTGCATACCAACGTTTAGTCAGCACGCACAACACATGCGGTGCTGTCCAACTGTCTATTCGTGTACAAACACAAACTAATTGTGGATGCCACGGTTAAAAGTTAACGTCTAAATCATATAATAATATATTTTAAGTGTTATTGAAAAATCGAATAAACTCCATTCGTGAAAAAATTTTGAAAATTATTTTTCGTTTTTCGGAAATTTGCCTTTTGGGATTTATCCCCCTTCGCTCTAGCGCCGGAGAACTGCTGTAAAAGTTAATAGATGTAATAATAATAATAATAACAACAATAACCGAGACAGCCTTCATATAAATGTTCATTTTATTTAATAACAGAATTCTATTGTTCTATTATTTTTTGAAACATGTCTTATTTTTGGAGCCAGATCTCATTATTCCAATCAGATCTGTCTTTGAAAGCTCAAAATACCACGTTCTTCGTAATAATTCTATTGTATCATTATCTTTAGGTGTATACATTTTATAATTGTCCCCGATATGTTCTGTTTTTAAGCTGCCAGTCTAATACCAACATTAGAATTCTATGAAAGGATCTTCATTAATGTTCAGAACTAGGTAAGAAAAACACTGGACTAAGAGAGGTAGCTTGTGTAATCCTTCAAACACCAGTGGTAAATATTTTTCTTCCTAGTCACAGAGTGTACTTATGGGTTTCGTATGATTCTCAGAATAAACTTGGATTATTTCTTTAAACAGCATTAATCATCTGATCCTTGTAATGAAGACGTACTGTAGTATCTTTGCGGTACGGACGGAATTCTTATTTCTGTTCCAGATGGTATGTGCAGTCAAACGAGAAACTCAAGCACAAAACATTCTAAAACATTAACTGCAAAGCTCTTAGCAAAGAGATAGACTCGGTAATAACTTACATCAGAAGCACTGACAAGATTATCTAATTTATAATGTGTTTTATTCATATTGGAGATGTATCCACAGATGGCTTATACCTCTTACAGTTTTTCATAACTTTTTCTTATTCCCTGCAGCTAAGAAGTTAAGACAGAAATAAACTTCCATCCGAAGTTTTATTTCAGATAATTAAGCAGACTTCACTAACATTACGGCAAGTGGTGAAATAGGAAGAATTTTTTCAGTTATTGTCAGATTATGCATTTCTTTAGTTGCAACTTGCATCTAACCTTCGTATTTATTGTATTCAATAACGGCTAAGACGGCAATGCATTGAGAATGTCATTAAGCGAACATCTGCGTGCATGCGCTTGAGAACTTCGTAGTTACTAAAACTGTCAAGACTGCTGTGAAACAGCAGTCCACTGCGCACACAATGATTCCACCGAGGAACCAGTCTGGCAGTATCTTTACCAAATGATGTAGATTCTCGCTTTCGTGAATGCTGAGGGAACACTGAGTATAGCCTTTACATTGCAAGAAAGTTCTGACCTTTGACATATTTGCAGCCTCACGATATTGGTTTGTTTATTTATGTGTACAAGGGATAATTTCATGAACTGTGTGCATTCGATCGACCGTTTGTATGAAAAAATGCAACAAATGTCAAAGGACGTCCTCTAACAGTCATTTGGTAACCTAAGGCTTATTGTTTGGCGGCACTTATTAATTACGATAATTCTTATTTACTAGATGTCTGTTAGATTGTTGCTTGTAATTATTTAAATTATATTCACATGAACAAGATTGGAAAGGACATCTTTAGAATTGTAGAGCATTCTAAAGGGTACACTACAATTCCAAAGGTGTTCTAAAAGCCACATCACGAACGATGACGTGGAAATGGCAACCAAGAAGAAATATCAGATACAACAATAGCATAAAATCGACAATGACACCTAAGGACATTGTTGTAACAATGTGATGAAGGGTCTATATAGCGTTCATCACTTACACCAAATTGTAAAGAACGCCTAATAATCGCACAGATAACAAATTTTACTTTTTCAACAGCAGTTATAATTTAGCTTAGTGAATTGGTTGGTACATTTGAATAATTTCCGTTGAAAACTCAATTCTAAAGGGTTCTGACGATGGTGGATTACATTTAAAATTATTTTCTATCCGGACTTCATCCATCGTATTACTGTTAAACAAAGACGATGCGGAAAGTCCGGATAGAAAATAATTTCTGTTGAAAACGCTGAATAAAAAAACCTTATCTTTAGTTTAAACAGTTGTTTCCTAATTCGGTGAATTTTCGACGAAAATCTATATTCACAGAACAACCGATCCATATTTTATAAACACTATTTATGGAATATCGGTATTTCATAAACGACACATGAATGAACAGATTTACCGACAAGTATCATTAATTCGCAGGAGCAATAAACAATAAATACCCTGTGGCTGTTGTGACTACATAAATGCCATAAGAGAAGACATGGACACCTTTTGCACTTAACGTCCAGCGACTCCCTAAGCATACTTCCGGGAACACTAAGTATGTGAACTCCTAGACAATAAAAAAAGTGCAATACACGTAGGTTACGCGGCGCTGTGCGCCCGGGGCGACGCGGGAGGCTGCCATACACGGACAGACTATTGTCCGAAGGTATTTGTGAGTACACAGTATACATCGAAAGATGATTTTTCTCTTGTTCAGAGCTCTTCTTTCCTATCTTGACATTTAGCAGTCACGCCATTGAACTAATAGAACCGAACGTCTGGCCGAATTGTTTGCTGCTTCGTATTTGGAAGGTACCAAGTTGAATCTCGGCCGAGAGATCAACCATCCTGTCACTCGCGGTTTTCCTTGATCTCTCCGAAAATAAGGTCAGATATAAACTATAGGAAACTGGGTCGGAGTAATGTACTGAACACGTGCTCAAAAGTAGCTTCAGAAATGTGTCAGTGACAGTGTCCTTCCGACAAAGGTCAGTGGTTATGTGAGGTCGCCACACAACGGATATAAGACTTTTCTTCGTGTATGGCCTACCTCAGACGGTGGCCGGTCGCATGGCATTGAAATCTGAATGACGTATGCCAGAAACTTTTCACCCATATCACTGTTCGTCCAACTTCCTTATTTAAACAGTCTTTCCGCGGTTTACTTAAGGCGTTTTAAAAAACTCGATAATGCCAACTTAGAGCATATACAGACATTTCTTTTGCCAATAGGTGAACAGAAGTATCTTTATTTCAAACCTGCAGACAAAATATGTATTGTATTATGACACACCTGTTCTCAGATTATGTAAAGTACCCCACAAGCACAGCGTACACGGAATTAAAAGTTAAAATGGCCTCTGCACCTGGCTACTGTAGCTCACACATCCACTGCCTGGTGTGTTATATTTAAATTGGACAAGTTTATTGAATCATTCAATTATTAATTACCCTGTGTCGAAATCATGTAGTAGCAAATGAGATATACCGTTCACAAATCGGCCATGCGGCCCTGTAAGTAATTTGAGCTACGCAATGCTTTGCATAATAACACGCCCACTCTCTATAGGCAGTTAGTTATGCATATTGATAAAAATACAGAAAGGGACCGTCTGAACAGCACGCATCTGAACGCAGATCCGAGCTCGGGACCTTAAGGAAACTAAGGGGTGCAAACCAGTGCCAGTAATTTCAAAAGGCTTCAGATAATTCGAGAAGCAGCAGCTGAAAGGAAAAACTCAGCAATCACATATTAATTCCACTCCACTTATATGTATATGAAGCCTTGGTGTTGCAGAATTTATGTAGATCTGCAGACCTGAACTATATGTACAGAAATGTGACTCGTGTTTGTTTGACTCAGTTACTACAAAACAATCATGCACCGACTTTTAACTGAGAGTTAAAAAAACAACAAAGGAACACGAACCGTGTATCTCATTTGTGGAATCACAGTGAACAACCAAAAGACCGATTCACTACGGACATTGTAGCAACCATAGTCACCGTTTTTGTGGAAGGTTCCAAGGATATGGCCGACCGGAAAACTCGCTAGTTGGTTCCGATTGAATAGTCTTGTCTTCATCTCGGTTCGGTAGCCATTGAGGTCAACCAACGACACTCGACAACGCCACTTAGCACCCACCCAGCCAGCGGTCGGTCATTACTTGCCGAGTGACCCGTCACTACGGTCATCAGTCGATACAAAGACTTAATCTCAGGACTGAACGATCAACAGATCAGGGCATAATTTCTGTGAGGAGGTAAACTGGATTAATCTGGCTCAGGACAGGTCCAGTGGCAGATTGTAGGTCGGTTGCCTGGAAAATCCACGCGTGATGGAATTTCTAGTCATCCATGCTTCCACGTGGGGAATCCTCCGTGATTACGTCATTGTCCTGCCACATATCCTACACATGTAAAAATTATCGACACGAGACAACACTGACCTTACTGGCGCCATTAGCAAAAGTCAAATGTTAAAAATCTGTTGAACGGGCGAGAATTGTTACGCCGTGCGTCGCACGTTTCCTTATTTGTTCTCCCGTCAACTTGTTGGATCCTCCTCCACTCATTAGCAATACCACAAGCAATCAAGTGTCCACTTGGACTTGTAATGCTGTCTGGTATGTTGTGGGGTTGTGTTGTTCTGCCTTTGTGCTACTGGCGCTGATTGTAAACCCGTCAGAGTGATGCTGTTTGCTTGCCGTGGGTGGGTGGGAACTGCTACTTGTCGGGTGTTACAGCTGCAGAAGAAACGAAAGAACGGTCGGTCGTGAGCTGTTGGCTAATGCAATAATGCAGCAGCCACACACACCCGCGAGGCATCAGTGTCTGGGAGGATGCTTCCGAATGATCATTATTGTTGCCGGTCCACTGATTCACAGGCAACAGGTGGTTGGTCGGAATTTCCTTTCTTTAGCCTACTTTCCTTTCTGGAAAAAGAGTACGCTCATGAGTTCACCATGATGTCTCTGTGTGTGCCCCTCCTTTCTAGTCTATTTCGGATGACCTGTTGTCACGAAATTTGATATGAACCTTACGAGATCAGAGTCACAACACAACCTCAACCTTTTTAATTTATAGACTCAAAACAAGTATCCCGGTACCCATTGAACGGGAGGCTGGGTGAGCTCCAGAGCCGGTCTGGACGCAGAGGGTAGAGGAAAAATCCTCTGCCCCTGTCGGGGATCGAGCCCCGGTCTAGTCTGCAGTCAGTCTCTAAACTGATACAGACTTTTAATCAGTAATAACAAGATCGTGAACGCACAAACATTTGTGGTGGAAACGCAACATGGCGGGTGCACAAAAACTTCCCGGTTCGATGGCTATAACCAATGAAGAGATGATAGATCACATGAAGTTGATCATAATCATGTTTACAAATACTGAATAAAATAGGCCATTCTTTACTGCTGAAATTAAAACCAAGGCAGCTGCCCGAAACGTTGGGGATATGCTCGAGAAATTTAACGTAGATTAAGTCTGTAACCAAAAATGCACGGTAAATATATTTTTTTGAGCTTCACAACAAAGTATAATTAACAAAACAGTTTCTTTCAGGGGTGTCACAAAAGTAACACCGAAAGTTAAGGCACATGGTGCTTAGCTTTCCTGCTTTATATTCGAGAGGTCCTCAGTCCAAATCTCGGCTCACAGAACAGCCATCTTGACTAAGATTTTAGTGGTTTCGCTGAGCCCCTCCATGCAAATGCTAGGATAGTGCCTCAAATGAGACAGCGACCGCTTCCTTACATATTCTACAAACTCATTATTAATTAACCATACTATGATTTGAAGGTAGCTTATATTGTGTGAGCTAGTGTTAGTATTATTAAACAAATCATAAATAAAAATAAAATCCCAAATATAACTATTTGTTTCCAACATTTGTATAATGTCCAGAAATCCAAGAGATTTATAACAATTTCAAAAACTGATCTGAGACATAACCTACAAAATGGCAGGTGTGATCAATGGCTATCACTTCCCTTTTCTTGAAACAGTCTCTGGGTAAGAAGGGAGGAAGTCCTCACCGGTAATTATGGTTATGTTTGCTTTTAACAATTTTAAACCCAGTGCTAACTATGGGTTTCCTACGATTCTCAGTGTAAACAGCGATAATTTTCGTAAACACCATTGACCAACTGGTTTTGTAATGAAGATGTGTTTTGTTTTCTTTGACGTACGGACTGAATTTTTAAAAGACAATCTTCTGCTTCAAAAGGTTAAAGATGGAAATAATCCACAGTTGCAGTTAGATTCTGATGATGAACAGTGATAAAACTGACAACCCAACCCCTAACATCAAAACCTTCTTCACTCTCTCCGCTCCCTCCATACGCCTCGATGGCGATTAGAAGTAGCTTAGCATTTACTCAAATTGAGCTCCATCACTTCTTTCAGTCATACGAATTGTTTCTGAAGTGTACCTTATATACACACTTGTTGGACACAATCTATTCATATGCTCTGCTTTATACCTCATTATTCTTGGTAATCCGAACGAAGCACAGCTGGCACAAGGTTTGTGAACTGATACGGACAATGAGTGATTTAAAAAGCTTTTATTACTCAGCACATGATTCCCACACGCTTTATTCCTTTTGTTACAGTTAAAACTGGTGTTCTGTAAAGCAGGCCTGACTGATGTACTGCGTAATGACATGTTCCTATCTTTATTTATCGAAATTGATAGTAACTGGTTCCACAGTGCACAGACATTCATAATTCAGTAGTCGCTACGCTGGTCAAGAAATTTACAACAGCCTGTCACCGATCACTATCTTGAGCCAGATAAATCCAATCAACTTCCTCCTGCGTCTTCCGAGTGGTCGCGTCCATCCAGGTTTCCCAACCAACATTTTGTACGTATTTCTCATCTCACCATGCGCGGTCTCCCATCTACGCATGTCTCCTACTTCGTGCTATTGCTGGTAACTTACTTTCGAGAACCACTTACAGCCGTGACTGTACGGGCGTTTCTCCAACATCCATCGTTGTAAGACGTAGCTCTTAATCTCTTTTGTGGATGAGATGAACGAGGAATGTAGCATGTGTGAAGGAAATGAGAAATGGATTTTAAATTTTTATCGCGAAACTTGCAGGGAAGATACACTTGAGAGAATGGGAGGACAATATGAAGAAATATGGACTGGATTCATCTGAATCACTGACGGGATCTTGTGAATCCAGTAATAAGCCTGCAGACTCAACAAATGGCGGGAAACGTCTTGATCCGCTGGGCGATTTTCGTAAGGACTCAGCTACATTGAATTAGAATGCTTAAGTGCAAAGACGGGAAAATCCTGACTGCATTATGTCGGGTTTCGAATCCCAGGTCTTTGACATGGGATGCCAGTGCGATGTCTGTAGACACCAGTAAACACATTCTTGTGGCCGGGAATTCTCATTGAAAAACAGATCATAATGACTTCCCATCACCTCATTAGTCATAAACCACCGCCTAGCTGCAACAACCAAGTGGGTTGTTAATTTATGCAAAGTTTAGGTTCCGGGGCATTGACACTTCTTTCGGGAACATGTAGCGTTCCAACGAAACAGTGAATATCCGAATGTAGCACTTGGATGTACCTATGCAAGTCTTATAATAAGTTGTAGCATTGGAACTCAGCCTAAAACAAGCTTAGGACCAGCCAGCCGTCCGTCGTGCAAGCTTTCGAACTGGACCCACGGTCTCAGTACATTGTCCTCTGCTGCCGAGTGAGCAGGAGATGTTTGAAGGAAGACTGCAGTCGGAGGAGGAGAAATAACATAGGGGAGCGGCATTCCTCAGTAACTCCACGACCACCACGTTTCTTGCTGCTGCTGAAACGACTGTGTGGAGTTGGATGGGCGGACGAACAGACAGGAACAAAACGCGTGGGACCAGTGAGGGAGAGAGACAGCGACGAAAGAATCAACTGGTAGAGAGAAACAAGACGCATCTTATGGACACACGAAGCTAAATTGAAACACGTGTGTGCATGAGAGAGCTTTGTGCATATCACTGGGTTAAAAACAGTCAAATATGAAACAAAAATTACAAGAGACTGTGCAAAAAAATATTATTTTTTTACTGAATTGTCGGAAAACGAAGATGGAAAGAATTGGGGTTCTTGTCAACTGCAAACATGGACTGGAAAGACTTGGTGACAGTAACTGAAGAATACAAAACAGGAAAAACGACATAGTAAGACGGTTTGGAAACTAGTATCTCCTCCGCCTGTGTCGAATCTAATGCCGATATCAGGTTCTGATACGCGGAATACCCGAATTCCAGGGGCGGCGAAAAAAAAAGAGTAGAATGTTCGAGGTATGATTCCAGGGAGCAAAGTCCTTTTCGAGAAGCTACCATTGTCTCAGCTTGTCAATAAATTACCTGTCTTTATGAAACCCAATGGTTCACTGTGCTTACGGGAGACTTGATTGCTGTTCTGAGCCAGATAAGTCCATTTTCTCCCACACCATCTCTTTTAGACTGGTCTTAATATTTTCCTCCCATCTACGTCTAGGCCTTCCAAGTGGCGTCTTTGCGTAGGAGTTTCAAATCAGAATTATTAATTTTAATTCTTCCTAAGCGTATTAATGCACCTTCCGTCTCTTTCTCGATCTGAATTATCCTGTAACTGTTTGGCGAAGGGTAGATAGTAAGAAGATCCCCAGGGAGCACTTTCCTCCAGCTTCCTGTCGCAGAATCTGCCTCATTGTCGCCAATCCACTCTGTCAAATATTTCACATGTGATTGCACTGGGATTAAACCTGATCTTGCACGACGAAAAGCAACCTCGACTCTGGCACAGGTAGAAAGTGCAGATCGATTCAGTATGTAGCATAAAGGCCAAAGCAAAATCTCATACGACGACTGACAAGACGAACAACACGAATGCTGAAATGAAATCTGCAACTTTGTTGATCTGAATTCCTTATTAGGCCAATTTCAGGGTTGAAGTTTTCACGGGATATGATGTTGGGATGCAACTCCGTATGAACCTATAAGGACATACCAACGTTTCGGAGGAATATAATGCCTCCATTTTCAGGACTGACATTCTAGAGATGGAAAAAGTATGCTCCTGCAAAACGCCGGTATCAATCAAGTCTACATGGCGACATAACCTCGAAACGTGTTATGTTCTGAATAATACAATATAGAAAGCAACAAGCCAAAAATATACGTATTATGAAAAGAAACTGAATGTACACTGCAGACCACAGACAGATAAAGAAGACTCATACAAACAGGAGGAACAGCGCAGAGTAAATGTGACATAGAGAGAAGACATCTCAAGTGACCGCATATTGCCGCGAGAGAGACAGATGAACACTAGGTGATTATCTCGTTTCCTGGCAAGGTCAGCGACTGATCGCCTGCTCTTGGTGGCGAGCGTGGACTCTTCGGGGTTTCTTCCTTCCTTCCTCTCAGACAAGTGCGAGGTCCAGCCAGCCACACGGTTTACCTGTCAGTCCATGATGCTGCGAGGTTGCCTTTCCAACAGCAACATTCCACAATAAGAATGCTCTTTTTTTATCAGATCAAGAATGGAGCAACGCTCGATTTCAAGCGAGGTACAAGGCTACTGGGGAAATTCATCCACAATGACTTAGGATATTCCAGTTTTCCATGTTGTGTAAAGAGGGTTATCATTTTAAACTTGTGAACACTTACTTACTTGCACCCACACAGTGGCACTAACACAAAACCTTACGCCTCGATGGGTGGCTTCCGGGTTGTAGCGCCGTTTAACCTGGTAGAAGTTTACCGACGTTTCAGAGGTCTCTGTTGCCTCATCGCCCTGATGATGGAGGCAGCAAAGGCTTCTAAAATGTCGGTAAACTTCTATTAGACTACAACCTCAAATCCAACCTAACGCCTAGCACCTTAACAACTTCCTAAACCGGATCCTGGTTTAAACAAAAAGTCTACATTTATCGGAACTCTTGTCATGTCAATGTAAACACGAGCAATAAACTATAAGAGTTCAACATGAAAACAATTTAAAAACGACTTCTTAATTCTTAGCATTCTTCGTAAAGGTTTATGTTGCGTCACGAGAGTATCCTTCGCCACGTTCGGCGTCGGTTTGTCAGCGTCGGGTCTTGTAGAATTCATAGGCTCATTTGAACTAAAGACTACATCTTGTGTCAGCGTCGCAACGCCTGTCGTCAGGGCTCTCATCAGAATTCGAACAACCTAGGATATATTTCGGTTTTATGGCGGAAATTTCTATAATCTCTTTTTCGAAACAAACAACTTTGGTCTTGGCGCCGTTATTCTATCGTGCTTAGTTTAAAAACTACAGGAAACGCCCTTAACGGGAATCGAACTCAGGACATATTTTCCTGAGTTCTCACCCTCTTATAATCTCTTCACAGTCTCAATAAATAAGTATGCCAAGTTTAGTGCAAACCCATACTTCCGTTACCAAGCTATAAGCGAAGAAATCGATGAACATACAATTTCTACTTTATATGTAAGGTTTTATAGGAGAGCTTCTGTTCTAAGGTTAAAGTATGGAAATGGTAAGAAATTAAATGTGAAAAAAATCTAAGACATTCACAGGGCGTTTAGTTTATTTGCTGCAGGAGGCCACAGATTTTTCGGTACGAGCCTGCTGAAAAGGCATAACATTTCGAGCAATACGATATGAAGAAACAACGCGTGGGCACGCAGAACTTTCTTGGAGAAAGGGAAGTGGGAGCCCACGTGTATAAAATGTAGATTACCTGGACAGACTCCTGTAATTTTGAATGATGTAACATGACACACTGTCTCCAACCAATAGATCGCAATCTGTTTCTTACTCTCGCAGGTTTCGAAAGTCGATCGAAACTTTTTGCTCACGTTTCATTTCCTTATGTACAGCTCTGAATATCAAACTTCAATTATAGGTACAATTTTCTGCAAGTGGTCACGAGAGAAGAAACAATACACCACATAAATATTTCTTACGTGGAATGAAAATAGTTACATAAATTTGGAATACAATAATTTTTCAGGTACAAAAAGGAATTCTTGATGCTACTGCAAAGATAAGAACTTCAGTTCAGTTTTAAAATAGTTATTTGTTGTATATACGATGAAACAATGTTTTACTACGTTTTAAGAATTTGCTGTAAGACTAGGGCTACAGACGTATAATTGCAACATCTCAGACATTTTCGTAGTACGAAGGCTAACGTAATTCTTTTACACTACAAAATATAAAGTGTATTTTTTTATTATTTTCTTTCATTTTTGGGGCTTAGTTATGACCCATTTTGAGAGGACGCAGATAAATTACGAAGTGCCAAATAAATATCCGTGATTTTTTTCGGGTTTTCTCCAAACGCATACGGGCAATCACCAAACAACGCTCCACATATATAAAATTGCTGCTTTCTGAATGTTCAACCTGTGAAACCAAAAAAGGGTTACTTGAGAAAGGGTGCAATTTACTCTTTTAAACTTCTGCTCCTTACAGAATGGAAAAAGAAAACTGAAGGAGAGCTTCTGTGGATGTTTTGCAGTAGTTTCCAACCTTGAGAATAATATTCCAAATTCATAGCCCGGAACAGTTTTGCTTGCTTCGTCCCTCAATGCAACTCTAGCAACAGACCTGTAAGTCTGTCATCCTGTAACTTAGGTCTCTTAATATAGACTGCAGTAATGTTTATGATGGCAATGCTTATACGTCTAATTGAAACTCACAGAATTGGCAGCTTGAAACAAACATTCTTTTTCTTTTCCAATTCCTTTTCCAACTAGCTACTGAGATGATGGGTGAGTAATATCAAAATAACAGTCCCGGGATTCGAACCCATACCACATTTCTGAGGCAGCGAATTTTTTTCTGGACAATAGCTAATGATCTTGTACCCTCAAATAGTTTCATGGTGTGGCATACATTTACTGATTATTAGAGTGGCGAAAACTCACGAGCGCTGGCACACATACACATGGAACGAATCATTTCAGTCAATCAAAATGTCTTGCTTGTTGTCGCAGGTAGCATAACCCAATTTGGATCCATTAAAGGACGCATAAAAATGGAACAAGCAAAAACCGGCAGACGCAGGGAGAAAGAAAAGGAGTATCTAGTATTTACGGTTTCAAGACACACGAAACAATTATCTGCAGAATGTCTGACATGACACACATTTTCCAAATAATATATAATTAAACAATTTTCTACCCTATTTATGACTGCATAATATTAGAGAAAAATTTGTCGATCAAGAGAACATTAATAAAGATAATGATAAAAATAATGTGCAAACAATATATAATAACCGCCAAACAGAGTCGTACAATCACAGATACAAATATTTCCTGAACTGTGATTTATTGAGCGGCAGAACTGAATACTAAGCCCTACTACTATTCAATATACGAGGTTTACACTAATACACTAATAAAAAGTGATAGTGGAACCACGGTTCCGGAGAATTTGACGTAAATACGTCTATACGGAAAGGAAGTTTATATATTGGCTTTATTCTAAATATTTACTTTATACATGCTTTAAAATTGAGTAAATTTTGATTAAGACATTGCTTATTTAACCTGAATTAGTTACGCTTAAGATGGGTCTGTGGTAGCTGAAATATGTTATAAAATTTGTGCAATTTAGAGTATCAACATTTCGTGTAAACACCATTTCTATACAGGATTTTGATCTAGTAGTACTACATTGAGGATTTGACATCAACATTAAGCCAAACGTTTCCTCCATAAATGTGACAAAGCTTTGATTTTCCTCCTTCTTTAAATCAATATTAAAATCTCCTGTCAATATTATCGGCATTGTATCAGGATCTTCTGTGGCCATAACTGAAAACATCTTTGTATAATTTCTCAAATGACTCAAAATAAATCTCTTACAATCATCAATAGGTGTGTGCTTACAAATATACATGATTACAATTAAAACTTTTTCACCATTGACCATACACTCTGCCGCACAGATATCACCTCTGTTTTCAGCTGCAGTTATTCTGCAATCTGCTCCATCCTCCTTAGGTAGCTTTATCAACAGATGTGGGGTAGCCATGGTAGTTGCTCCATGTTTCTCGTACATAGCCACTCCGCCTGCTCTTTGTTCCTCACGCATAAATTGCTTATGAAAATATTCTGTTGCATTGTCATACCTTGGTTGTGCGATTCTTGTAGGAACGCTTGTACTTGCTAATGATGTGGAAGCATTAACTTGCACTAATTGCTTATTGCGATTTCTATATTCCCTTATACGTTCAGCATTAGTTTTTGGTATTTCTTTTGGGAACTTTAGGTTCATTATTTGATAATAATTGCTTCTTGCAATTTTTGTATTCCCTTATACGTTCAACATTAGTTTTTGGTATTTCTTTTGGGAACTTTAGGTTCATTATTTAATACTTCTATTTTTTTACGTTTTCTATACTGTCTCATATATTCTGCGTTATGGAGTCTTATAGCTTCAATGTCATCCATCTTGTACAATAGTATGACGCAACAAACTAATGCAACAACAGATTACTTAATAATTCTTATATAAGATAAATACTTGTGATATTGTAAAACGTTTTTACCAGCACAAAATTATCTACTCCACGACGCACTTCTTCTACAAGCGAATCACAGCTCAGCTCTTGCCCGCAATAACGAAAGTAATGTAACACAACAATTCCAAGTAAACTGATGACGTATCTTAGGTAACAATAATGTTGAGTAAACAGATGACGTTTCGTAGGTAACAATAATGCCGAGTAAACAGACGATGTTCCCTAGGTAACCATTGTTATCGGATCTTTTTCGTTACACTTTTTCGTTTCCCTTTTTCATTACACTTTTTTGCCGAATGACCCTTCCTTATAGACGTATTTACGTCAAAACATTTGTGCTAAGTCTGGTGCGTCGGTGTTTCCGTTCTTGAGTTATAAGCGAACAAACACAGACAAAATTTTAACACCATATATATGATAATGTTTTGGCGTCGGTTTATCACCTTCGTGTCGTGGCGTCCTGTTCAGTAAATTCAGATTTATGTGCCGGCGTCGAGGCAATGGGCGTCGAGTCTGATTTATGGGGGCCATTTTTGGGACACAAACACACAGGATATTTGACGACTGTGCCGCTACGAGTAGGAAATGCGGCAACCAATGCAATGATCACATAGCGGAAAAGCCGAACCATGTGCACAGCCGCCAAATATCTTCACTATAACTCAAGAGTCTCAGCACGTCTAAATGTGGCCCTGAGGCGCACAAAAGTGTTTTTGTGGTAATCTTCCTTCTATGACAGGTTGAAAGTCGATATCTTTGTTGGTGTTATCTCCATTATATTTCCTTCGCCTTAAGAAGAACATTTTCTTACTTCTTTCTTCATTAGGTATTCTCTTTCCCCGTTGCTGCCAGAGCAAGGAACTGACTAGCCTCCGACCTTCGCAAGAAAGACATACATCAACAGTGGTCCATGTCTCTTTTACAACTCCGAGTAACGCAGATGTGCTACAACAGGGGTTCTCAACATGTGGCACGCCGATGTGCTACATCGCTGTGATACAACACTGACTCTTACCGTTTCTGACATTCGCGAATCAAAGCTTTAGGCACAACACAGTTCTCTGGACTGTCGTCGGCACAGACAACTCATGAAGGTACCAGGCCATCTCAGCGCCTAGTAGCCTATTTGCCTGTGCTTTTTTAAAACTGTCACTGCTGTTTCTGTTATGATAATTAAAATTATAGACATATAATACTACGCTTCAACTGCTTTTATACCGACGTACTACATTAATGCAAGGTCATATTCATTCGTACAAACTTTGCATGTTAGACTAGTCTATGAAAGGGATAATTTTTTTACAAGACACGCTATAAGTGGTATCAGAAGTCTTTCCCTGCCCACAGGATTAAAACATGCTGAATATTAATCGGATATGCAGAACAGTCGATTAGATTTGCCTTGTTAATACTGGAATATATAATGATCGGATGAAAATCATGGAACTTGCAGAGCTACAAGTTATTAAATTAACAAAGTAAGAAACATGATATATAATGTTAATGCAAAATGATGTAACAAACTCCACAGAGCAGCTTCCATCTTAAGAAGTCATTGAACTGGTCCAGAAGTTGCCCGCCCTTCATAGAACCCGAAGGTTCAATGCCGTGTTCACAAGAGCCCACCACTGGTCTCTATCCAGATGAATCCAGTCCACACTCATATATCCTGTTTTAAAAGCCATTATAATATTGCAGTTCCATCTTCGTCAAGGTCTTCCAACTGGTTCGTCCCTTAAAGTTCTAATATTAAAATTTTGAACCAGGCATATTTTATATCTCCCATGCGTACTATATGTCAAACCCGCACCATTCTTCTTGAAGACTTATGTCCTAAGAAGAGCAGTTTTCTTTTGTTTGAAACATTCTTTCAATTAAAACATTAGTAATACATTAATTAAGATTTTAAATTTATGTAATTGGATGAACAAAACATAGTGTGTCGTACAGAAAATAATATAACGTCAATGTAGAGACGGTCTAATAAACAGCACAACTCATTTTACCTTTAATTTATCATTCACATGTCACTCAATATCACCCAAACCTATTAGCTTATAAGCTTCCATTAATAACTCAGTCGTAACAAATATGAAAAGATTGAAACCAACAGAATACCCGGAAAGGATGTTGATGTAATATAGGGAAAGTTCTATGAAAGTTTCATGGAAGATTGTGTCATTACTACTGTAATGACAGTTCGTGTAGCTCTCTCTTATAATAGCCTATATGTAACACAAGGTCAGGGTTACTAAGACGACTAGACTGAGCAATGAGCAAAGTTTAATAACAGAATTCCTTTCAGTCTTAGCAAATCATTGTTTCGTCAATGCAAGATAAAATTTCTATCTGAAAATTTTATTGTATGCGATTTATTGCTATCCAGACCTTAAAGCGAAACAACTGTGAATGGAATTCTTATAAATATTTTTATGTACAATACTCAGGACTCAATTTTCTTCGAACTATTTTTTAAGCGTTCATTACGCGAAGCGGAAGAAGAAACTCTTTCGGTTCCTGAAATCTTTGTTAGAACTTCTATTATTTTTGCGTAGAAGGTTTATATTTATAATTTATCATCCAGGGATAAATTTACTGTACTCGAATTGAAAACCAATATAATTATATATTAATTATTCAAATCAGCACATACCTCAGATGAAATGTTACAGATCTCATAAAGACAAAGAGGCTTAATTTTCACGGGAAATAGGAAGGGAAGATAAGAGACTCACAACGTTAATTGCTTCAAGCAAACCCCTAAGTTCGTAAATGGTTTTAATTTCCTCCATAATGCAGACATAATTTCTTACATTGTCGTTCCCACATATTCCAACTTCGCAACATTTTTGAAGGATTAATTTCTATGACGTTGATTATAAATCTTTTATTACAAATGTAACACATAAGTTTGTTATAAAACTTTTGCTAGAACCGGTCTAGCTTCCTGTATGTAGTGTAAGTTTGTAAGCATGTGGCATGTGAAGGAAGGTGTCACGCATTAAGGTCGGACCCGGAACAAAAGCATATCAAGTTCATATGACAAGCCCCATAAGTCACTTTCTTTTGCGGGAGATTCGATTGTACTTTAAAATACAACCGCATTCCATTCTGTTCCAACAGGGATCAGAGGACAATGCGATTCTAGAAGCCGAGTCACAAACACTGTTTATATCTTGGAGAAAGATCTGTTTTAAATCTCTACCTACGAAACTTCGCCACTCCCTATGACTTTAATTACAAGGTGCCCGGAGCTCAGCTGGAATTATAAAGTGCAAGAAAAGAAAGCAAACCGTTTACTTGCACTCACAGAAGAACAAAGCAGGGCGTGAAAATTGAAACTGTTCCTTCACGGCTCTGCAAGAACTTCTTATTCACTAAACCACTAAAGCACTTTCTTTGCACACAATACCTCTCCCCTTTCCATTAAATTATCGTTGTTATAATTAATTTCACAGTTAAGGCACGAATAAAATTAAATGCTCTGTAATTATGACGAGAAGGACGTCTGATGAAATGCATTCCACACGAGCTTGGATCGCCTAATGAGTCGTTTGCTCAAGGCAGACAGCTTGCAGGTAGCATGCACATCAAGATGAAAGAGATAAAGCGAAGAGGAACAGTAGTTAACTGTTACAAAGAGACTTAAGGGTGCTTTGACACGTGTGTAGAAACAGTATTCATTTCATTTCCTTTTATTTCAATTTCACAATATCGTCGCGGGTTTGTGCCTGACCAGCAACTGCTCATACGTTGTATCTTACGTTACAAATTTTGACCATATAAGAACGCCACACCTGGGTCAGGTGAGCGAGTGCCAGCTTATCAAGAAGAACTCTGCTCCACGGAGTTTGTTAGTGGCTACAATTTTTCACGCCGAGGTGTCTGACGGTCTTGGAACGTACGTGTTAAACGAACTATGGCTCCTGATAGTACGCACGCCTGTACAACTGTATTCTGGACAGAGTAGGCTTGTCTGTTCCACGTGAATGCGTGATAAGTTGCCTAACAGTCTCGGCAAAGTGCCAACACGTTTGAGAAAAGTACGTTGTTTTGAACCGAATCATTGATTAGAACTAGGCCAATAGTCAGTGCATAGACCCACATAACAAGCACCAGCTGTACATTTATTTATTATATAATTATTTACCGTAACAACAGTCATGACGACCTCGTATCTATCGAATGTTAAATACTGCAGTAGGGTCGACATAACATCTAATTTGCCACGTGGTATAAGTTGTCTCGGAAGGTCTTATTACCGTATCATTGAAGGTTGTTACGGTCCAAAAACTAACAATAAAGTAATTATTTATAATGCTGCCAAGATATATATACGGTATAACATAAAGCTGGCTTTAATTTAAACTTTCAGTTTTACTCTTCCACACGTTACTAAAATTTTTAGACCTACTTGGGAGAATGATAGTGTACACTGACTTCAAGAACCAGTTAAGGGCCATTTTAAGTACAAATTACTTGCATCTTCTTATAAATAATACAAAATTTCCCACTTATGAGCACCAGTGGAAAAGACAAGTTGAAACTTAGTAGAAAATATTTCACATCTTCACCGCTCACCAATTTCTTCCCCTTATTCAAATATTCCGTACCATTATCTACACCAGAAGTATTTCTATAAGATGCCTAATAGTAGAAACACTTGTGAAGTATAACATTCTGCCAGCTAGCGGCAATATTAAGAATGTGGTCAGTTGTACATAACACACACATAGTCATAAATAGTATCCTATTATTTGTGCACATATATACTTGTATACAGATAATAAGATAGTATTATAAAGCAATGACTAAACAGCCTAGTTTAAATATCTGCGCCGTAAGACCAAATATAAAACCTTTTCTATAAAACTTGATACGAATATTAATTTCCTCCCTGTCGAAGAATTAACAAAGATTCAACGTGTATGTAAATAGTTTGTTAGTTTTTAATAAAAATTATTACATTCATCCCTGTCGTTTTGTCTGTAAAGTGAAAGAATTTCTGGACACAAGCTCCGCCTGTCTCATCCAGAGTTCAGATAATGAACCTCCTCTCCATATAATTTTCTCCAGCCATATGTCACTTTTTGATCAAAATATTCTCCTCACCACGTTTCTTTTACACACTCTTGGCCTATGTTATTCCTTTAATGTCATGTCCCCAGGCATAGAACTACTGAATTCAGTCTTTGTAATTATTGAACAGTGCAGTGTTCCGCAGCCGCTGTGCCGCGAATTTTTATAAGAAATTGCATGTACATTCCCACGTTTTAGTTAGAAAAAGGGCAATTCCTAATTTTTCGTAGTCAGAATAAACACACATATTCAATGTGGTTCATCATCGATGGTTTTATCCGACATGTGCCATGTTTTGTTTTCATGTGGTGTGCCATCATGTATCAGAAAAAATAGGACGTACTGTGGGTGAAAATAGGTTGAGGAATACTGGTATAGTGGAACGTTAACGCTATCAGATTAATGAGAATTTCATGCTGTATACGACATATTAATAGCGACGTGTCGCACCTGTTGAAAACTAAAGTGAAATTACAGATTAGGGCCCCACGTACAATGTGTTCAATCTAACTGTGCCATTGCAAGTTTATAAACAAACTGCCCGTGTGCCATTATACTCGTGCACACGAAGAGTCGAGTGTCGCAGCATAAAAGACGAATCCATGAAACACAGACAAATAACCTATTACAATATTTCATTTTCCCTTATATGTGACGTCACTCACCGGCACAGCTAGATTGAACGCATTGTAGAGGAAAATGTAGAAAAATGTATGAGATAAAACGCACAGCGTTTTTTCTAACTACAAAATGAGTAACTATCCAAACCGAATTATCATGGTACTTTAATGACGTAAATGAAATAATCTCACACAGACTAAAAGGCACATTCTCTCTCTACTCTTCATTTTCAAGGACGGTGCCAATATCCCGAGTTTAACTTTCCAGTAGGCTATTCTGGAACTCCCTATTATCTATATCAACTGCGATGTTTTACAGCTCCATCAATCAACCCACTCAACACGTGCGATAGTTACCATGGTATCACACGTTACATCTTCTCCACCGGTGTTCGTAACGTGAGCTATTCTTTAACGTGTTTGTTTAATCAATTGTTATATCCTAACTAAGATGCACGGCTATGCGACCTCGTCATTCTTCTGTTTACTAGCCAAAAATTTCAGAGCTCTGACGGTCTGGACAACCACTGGCCTTTGCCGGAATACAGGAGGATCAACGGCGAACAACCATTATAACCCTTAGATTTAAATTTAATTCACGGACTTACAAGATACATTACAATACATTACTTTATTAATTGAATTTCCGCATTTACTGATTTTAATAGTATTCACCAAGATCTCCCAACAAAATTATCTAAATACTACAAGTTACAGGCATCATTAATCAAATGTTTAGACCCTCTAAAACCCCAACACAAACTAGATTGAAAACACATAAAACCTTGACCATATCTACACTTCTTTATGGATGTGAAACATGGATAATGAAACAAATCAAGAATTGCAGCAGCAGAGATGGAGTTTTTAAGAAAAACAGCCAAATGCACATGGAGAGATCATAAAAGAAATGACGTCATCCACAAAGAACTACAAACAGAGCCAATATTGGAAAAAATCCACAGATACAGAAGTAACTGGATCCAACATATACGAAGAATGGACAAGAACAGATTGCCACAGCAAATTTTGAAACATAAACCAATAGGAAGAAGAAACAAAGGACTTCCTTTAAAAAGATTCCTGGATGACTGTGGCCAGAACGGGTCACAAGGCCCAAAATCCTTAACAGCTAGATGGTGATGACCAATCTCTGTTTCAGTCCATTAATTGTTTCTATATAATTTCACATGATTCTTTCCAGCGACACATTTTAATATTAACGTTTCATGCATATAGCCTATGATAATTTTCCTGGTTAAGTATTGTCACTGTAGATACAAAATTCTCGTTAACTGGACTTTTCCCAAGTTACAAATATTCCCATCGGCACTTTACTTCAAAGTAAATCTCTAATTGTATTTCACCTTCACCTTCAACGGCCATATTTGATAAAGAAAACAACTAAGCGTATTGCTGAAAGACAATAATAGACTTAACAGCTCATGTGTGCGCCTTGGACAATGCCGATTGGTTTCACACACGCGCGAATTCTTCACACGTTACAAATTCCATTGTTACATTAAAATCACACACACAGTATTACATTTGTATTAATTTACAGTCCACGTATAGAATAACGGTGGGGAACGAAACAAGTGAGTTAATATAGCCGAACATGTGCCACAGAGCTTCTCCAAGTGAGAACCGTCAGTATTCAAGGTCAACTTTTGACAGGAAAATCTGCAACAAAGTTAACTGGCTGAGTGTTACATGAAGCAAAGTTCCCGAGAAGCCAATATTCTTTCGGCCAGTCAAGAAACTTAACATTTTTTTTAAAAAATTGAAGGTATTATATTCACAAGAAATACACACTAGATTCTATTCTGAGCCAGCTGTACTCTGTCCACACGCTCATATTCTATTACTTTAATACAAATTTTAATATATTGGTCCTATCTATGTTCAGGTCTCCCATATAGTCTCTTTCCTACAGATTTTCCGACTAAAATTGTAAATACATTTATCATCTTCCCCATGCTCTGCTATACCCCTGCCCAACTCATTCTCCTCAATTTAATCTCTGAAGTTCATTCAACCTTTTAAGCCAATGGTAACTTCAACAGTCAATTACATAATTTTTTACTCCTGGGTTTTGTATGATTATCACTTTAAACACGGAAAATTTCCTTAAAGAGCACTGATTTTTATAATGATGTAATTGGCTTTGTAATTTGTATTCAATGCTGAAGTATTGTTTTCTTTTAGGTGCGGACCAAAAGCTTCGTCTTCGAAGGGTTCGTGTAAACAGCGCAGTTCTATCGGACCAGAGATTTGTATTCGCGTAAGGAATATGATCATCCATACAAACAAATAATGATTCTATGATCCGAACAGCTGTCTTCATGCGGGTATAGGTTACATCGATCCCCAGAACCTTACAATTGAAAGATCCTTGACCCTTGCAGTCTGCCAGTTGTAAGGTTCCCCAGTACTCTCAGTGGATATAGCTACTGAGGTTTGTTTATTTTCATTCAGAATATCATGTGCCAAGTTTACGTAATGTGGAATGGAATATGATCACACTATTGCAGCGAATCTCTAGTCCAAGTGGTAGCTTTACAACAGATTTCGAATTTAAAAATTCTACATGCATGAAACTTCCTTCTTTCGTCTAAGAACACGTAGCCAAAAAGTATATGGATCTGAGTGACCAGCTTCACGCTCCGATCGCCTTACACCGAAGAAGAAGCCCATGGTAACCATTACACAGACGCTGGAAGCCCCCAGAGCCTATCTGGGCCTGGTGCTCAAGAGAAAAATCCCTACTCCTGAAATCGATCACCGGCCGTTCATATCACAGCCAATCACTAAATTTCGGTGAGTAACCTCTTCTGACTCACGGTGAAAATAATTATGACGACAGTTTTAATTATAATTATGTGTAACTCTGGTTTCTGGGAATACGCGGCGTAAAACTTTAAAGGTTTTCCGACGTTTCGGCAAACACTGCAGTTGCCATCTTCAGGATTAACATCTTCGGCGGAATTCGGAAGCCCTGAAGGTTCCGCTTCTATGTTCGTCCAAGTACGACTTCACCTCCCACTTACTGCCCATTGTAGAATCCCCCCCAGATATATTCACCCTGATAATAGCAACTACGTTTGACAAAACCTTGGAAAACATTCAACATTTTTCTCGGGTTTTCCTAGAAAGCCAAAGACGTACATTTAATTCCAGCCGTGAAATCAATCACGGAATCTGTATAATGCATGTAACACATTAAAGAACAAACTGTATTTCAGAAATAGCTGCTTTTCTCAGGTACATAGAAGTAAATACCCTGTGAAATGGTGAATAAATGGAATACAAATAATATTGTAGGTAAAACTAGCATTATTAATAAGCTTTTATAGTCTAATTGGTTTGCATTACTTGTAGCTTACGTGATATTTTGCAAGTTTTTACCGTATGTACATTTTCTCGTCCATCTACGTCCGAGATAAGTAGAAGACTGATAAGTCAAGAACCATGATAATGTTAACTGAGGGATTAATGTCCGTGTTACTGTTATTGATGACGTTATTAATGCCTCTGATCACACTGTAGGCTCAAGTCAACTAATTGTCAGTATGATATATTAGTTAAGGCAGAATGAAATTACTTGGGAGTACACACCATTAGAAAGAAACAGAACAAAACTGACAGAAACAAAATCAATATACGTTTTAGAAGTTTGTATTTTGATGATGGTGTTTACAGTAATTTGTTGGTGAATGTACTCTTGGTGGTTTGCCAAGAGTCTTTTCTGCTTATAATCACGTTGACTCTTCCTGATTGGCTGAGTTATTCAAGACTCTTGTTGGGTTTAATCACGAGGTTTTTCCTGTTTCGTTAGATTAATAAAGATAATACAAATGACATCAACCAGTTGGCTGTCTTAACGTCTGAAATTATGGTTCGCAGAACATGTCGAGAGTCATCTCAGTACAGAGTGTGGAAAATACATTAAACCCAGCAAAGATACTTCTCATGACAGAAGACTGTGTACATTTCTGGTCTATTTTAACATTTTATACAGGTCAGCCAGGAGAACGGCTGACACAACCACTTCCTTCCCAGCACAAACAAATTAATTGTCTATATTCACCAACCAGGACAAAAATCAATTGCTTCCACACATTTATGGTAATGTGCATCCATTGTCAAGATTTTTACTGCCCGCCATGATTTTCTTATGCTTACGATGATATCTGTGAATCAGCTCAACCGCTAATTCCAAACAATACACGAATTATCAACGAACCGCCCACAGACACAAACAGAGGCCATATGACTTTAATTCCTTCAACAAGCAACACATAGATGGCGACTGTAGAAAATAATCAGGATAAAGTAATGTACACGCCACTTAATGTACTGAAACTGGTACCGGTATCAATTCTTCGTAAAATATGACTTTTGTTAGAAAGCAAAAGACCAACATGGCTGCCGCGCAAAATATTTTTTTAGGTTTCAGTTTTACAGCAATAACTGATAAACCGTTGTAGATGGACAAGTTGAGTTCTGTATGGAGACAGAAGGAATCATATCTTTTGTATATCAGGAAATATAAATGTCGATTATGCAAATATTTCTATAAGAGGACAAGGCGTAAATGGGAAAATAATATTAAAGAGGATTTTGAAAAAAATAGGTTATGAGTGTGTGGACTGGATTCAACTGACTCAGTATAGCGTCCAACGGTAAGTTATTGTATACACGGTAATGAACGTTCAAATTCAATAAAAGGCTGGTAATTTCTCGATTAGCTGGGTGACTATTAGTTTTTCAAGTTGAACTCGGTTCTAATTATTTATTTCACATAGCAACATCTTTTACACGAGGCTTGTTTGAGAAAATCGGTAAGTTTGGTTTGAATTTCACGTAAAAAGTACGGGGGGGCTCTGAGTTGCACATTGGCACTTTCTTAAATCTTATTAATGATCTGAATGTGTACAAGGTAAGACTTCCGCAACAGTTGCCACTACTTCTTGTAGCTTTCCTTGACGGCAACCTCATTTCGTGCATTTATTTCTAATTTAATTCTCAATTCCTTAAATTTTATTATGTAGTTACATGTAATATAAATACAAAAAGTAAATATTAAGCAGACCAAATAGTTACTTCGTAACTGATCCAAAGATAATCCCAGCTGCTGCACGATTTAAAGTGCGCACATTCGGCTCGTACAGCTTAAGGCATGGGCGTTTGACCTCATTTTCTGTATTGTGTAACGGAAGAGATCCTGCTGAGGGTTGACTTCCCTTCCAGGGAGTCCTACCGCGACTCATGTACAGAATGGTCGAAAATTAACCTACGATGTAAACATGCTTTATTTCACCCGAACAATGAAGCATAAAAATCTAATTTAAATACCATTAAGACCAGCATCTCAAGCAGTTTCTATTACGATGTCTTCTATGTGTTTGTCCTCGAACGTTTTTAATATTGGATTCAGCCCTTTGTGTTGAAGGCTTGGGCTTTAAGAGTAATAGTCCAAAACTGATCCCGTATAGCGAAATTTCTTGACAAGGTTTGAAATTGAGCGCCTGCCCGGTTCAACTTTGATGTCGAACTTTACCTGGAACGCTCTTTTGACCTTTCCTGGGTCTTCAGATAATCGAATGTACTGCTGCTCCGTGCTGTACAAGATGGAACGAAAACAAATGATAAATAAATTACTTGAAAACTACAGTACGTCAGCAAAGTTTCTTAAAATTATAAGCACTCGTTGCGGAGAAAATTTAGTATGAACTTGGGAGCAGAGCCTCGCCGCCTTATGGGTGCAACGGTTGTATCGCACCCGGGCGTCAGCGTATGGGGGGCGGCAACTTGCATTGGGGGCACAGAATTTTAAAGTACCGCATTTGAGTGCCGAAAATCAGGGGTGGCGCCAGAGGGTAGCAAAATATGCAATTGCCTATGGGTGCCATGGATGAAGGGGCGCTAAGAAGAACTGAAATCCATTCATCTAAACTAAAAATATAAAAATTTAGTACTTATACATAGAGGCGGCAGATATGTTCGGCGCGGGCCTGCTTGGGATGTATATTTTGGACCACTTTGTAGATTATCTCAGGGTAGTTCTGAATTGAAACATGACAGAATGCCTAATACATGATAAATGTAGTATTGTAAAATGAGAATGAGAATTTGGGGGGGGGGGGGGGAGTTGAAGAAGAAGAAAGAAAGAACACTCATCTAGCAACAGAAAGCAGGAAAAGATACTAGTCGAATACTGAACTTCAAAGAGAACACTTGATTTGCAGACATGTATTTTGTTAAGTTATCTCTGAATCTTGGAAATATTTTGTGCTCTTAGTGTGTTAATTTAGCGATCTTATCCACGCTTCTATTTATGTAAATCAGTATACTCTACGTCATTTCGCATCAAAATAAATGATGTATTAAACTCCGAAGTTCGACGACTAAGGCTCAAGAACAATCAGCAATGACAATGCATTACAAGACTTTGAAGTTAATCATCTCTGCATGATAACTGATTGGACTTGCAGATTGTCTTTGTCGGAAACTCATTACGTATCACTTTTGTTATCATGTTGCTATAGAACAAGGCAGTTTATTTCACTTATTATTTGCCAAGTTTTTGAACAAGTACCAACTTTCAAATCTCAGATTTTTCGTCGGCCACCAAGTAACACCAAATATTCCTTTGACACTTCAAAGCACGAAGTTCATCTAAATAAAGCTTAAATTTCAGTTTCTACTCCAAAGAAAACACAAAGCATCTCCATTACAAAGATTCAGGTAATAATCGCTGTTAACTATGAGAATCGTATGAAACCCATAAATACACTCCGTGTGCAAAATGCAGTCACTGAATGTTAAATCAGGCGGTACATGCAGTAACGTCTATGCTTTAACGCAACGGTTCTCAGCCTCTTTCACACCCGAGGCCACATCAACTGTTACTTGTCGACTCGCGGCCCGCAAGGTTCTAAATGAGGGCAATTTGTTGAAGAGCCACGGCAAATTATCAAACATGATACTAAATCAGGCTTAGTGCTGCAATAACATTCAATTTACTCGATAATTTTATTTAACAAATTCAGTCATACGTGAATTATATATTATATATATTAAATTAAATTAAATCCGTGGCGTAACAGCTACAGAGAGCCAAAGCCGACTAGCTGGCTGCTGGCCTCATGTTCACATGCCTAAGCAGAGGTGAACGATCATCCAACCAGATATAGAGTGACGTGTGGTCAGCACGACGAACCCCCAGCCATTGCTAGCTTTCCTGACCGGATTACGCTACCCATTGTAGCTCCCCAATTTCCTCACGATGCTGGGTTGGCACCGGTCCCTTACACTGGTCGAAAGCTCATGAGAAAATTTCTTTCCCCTAGACTCGAACCAGCGCGCATTCCGTATCGCCGGTCCGAAGCATGATGCCTCAGACCGCGCGGCTACGGCGCAGGACATATTATTTATATTTACATATATATGTGTATATATATGTATATATATATAAACATAGTCTTAAAACGTGCGTGTACAGAAGAAGAAACATCTACTTGAATGTGCATTTACCTATCTCTTAGACACAACGCCATTCTGAATTTAACGTTAGGTCAAAAACAAACAACTTTAAAAAATCCGTGCTACCAACATAGACAAGAATAACAATGTTGCCAATCTCTGTATGTTGTACGCTTGCGCAACTATGTATCTACTGTACGGAAACTTTCTGAACAACCTGTTTATATTATATATGACACTGCTTTTGCTTCAGTAAAATTACGCTATCAGGTTTAAATTATGTTATTCCGATTCGCATGCACCAGCTCTACTTCTTGATTTGAGAGTTTCTTCCAAATACTGACGACACTTTTTAAAGTGTGTTTACTGGCGTCAATTGACTAATTTTCATAATTCAAGTGACAAAATATTACAAAAAATGTATGACATCTGAACAAAACACAGAGCTTAGAGGTAAAAGAAACCAAATCGAAAATGTTTAAATTAAGAAAAACATTACAGCCTACCTTGCAATCTGAACGACTCATAACGAATACCAGACACATAACTTAATAATTATATTTCAATAATTAATTACATTATTTATTGCATTCAATTTATACTTATGGGGATATATTTTGCGGGCGCTCGATTTCGAGATGTCGATATTTATATTACAAAAAGGCAATACGAAAACTGAAGCAATTTCTGTACACATTTTTAAATGGCTACCAGTTCCATAAAACATGGCCCTCATCTACAATAAGAAATTCTACGGCCCCTGTCAGTTTCCATCCTGCCGCTTTGTCTAGTCTGGTTATTAAGATCCTGTGTCGGGACAAACTCGTAATACAAACAGTTCATTGCTGAAGTACAGAAAAGATTTCCCACCCCCGACAAACACTGCAGTAAATAAGGGCACAATTTTAAACAAAAAAATAAAAGGAACGAAGGTCAATACCGAACTAATTCATGCAATAGTTTAGCAAAAGAAGCCTGTTAATAAGCACTGTTCGTACGACAAAGTTAAATTAACCTACCTTAAATTTGTAGAAATCTGAAAAGGAAATATAATCCAAAGTTCCTGAATTGGCAACGTTACCTCAAAACTATCACGTGGACATTCCTTTAAAAATCTTCCATTGACACTTATGGAGCAGCGCCATCGCAGAGAAAACAAACACAAAATGAAAAACAATAGAGTGAAAATCAAATAACTGCTCACTGGGATGTGGTAAAGACAGACAGCTCTGTTTCTTGTTGTTCTCCGCCTGCAACTGTTCTAAATGTGCCCCTACTACAGCAAGACCCCTCTTCTTCAAAGGGGCCAAGACAACTAGATTGCCCGTCCACTCTGACACTTTCACTACTGCAACATTAGCTACAGCTCTACGTACACGGTGTTCTGATCGCTCCAAAACTTTATGTCGCAGGCTTTGTTTTCAAGCTTTCATTTCTTAAATTTACTAACTCCATGGAGCAGAGCCCTTCTTCGGAAACTAATAGTTTGTCAGCAAGTCAAGAGAATCTTACCCTATTATGGAACCAGAAAGTTAATTAATTGTAATGTTCTCAAACACGCTCTTAGTCACTAGCCAGCTGAATCCAGTCCACACCCTAACACTCTACGCCTGTATCTTCAAGATTAACGTTAATACTATCTTCCTACCTATACCTAGGTCTGCTACGTGTCTCTTCCCTTCAGGTTTTCCGTCTAAAGTTTTGTATGAATTTCTCATTTCTATCATGTGTGCTACATGCCCTACCAACACCATTCTCCTTAATTTGATCGCCCTAATAATATTTGGTCAAGAGAACATATTACGAATAATTCATAATAATAACCGTCATTACGAACAGTTATAAATATCTATTTAAATAGGGTACAACGTTTCGCCATTTAGGCTACAGTATCACCACAGGGTTTTCTTTTTAAATTTTCACTTCTGTTATTGGATGAAGTTTACAACAATTATGCGTTATTAAACAGTTCCATTTTTACAAATGTACTTTCAAACATTAACTATTATTAATATTTGCTTCGCATTTAAAATTCTAAAATTGCCATCGACGAAATACAATTCATCTCTATTCGTACCAATACTGAAGAAGGTACTGAGTAAGGCAAAGTAGTTTTGGACATGACATAAAATATATCAGTGTTCCTGTCGGTGTTAGGTCCCCGAATATCTTATTTATCCAAAGCTAGAAAAAATACGTAAATCGTGAAGAAGTTCCCCCACACAGAACAACTTCGACCTAGATCATGTTAGAGTAATACATTTTAACAATAATTCTGTTTATAAAATATTCTCCAAATCCTTTTACCGACAGTGGTGTTAAACACGGACGGAGACTTCAAAGATAATATACGTCAAATCATTATTGCAAAACGCGCTTAAAATCATCTCACCCGATAGAGACCCCCATGATAACGGAATATCTTTGGCGTCCACAAAAGAGTTTTTAATATTCCCTCTGGACGAGCCTCGTGTTCTTTACAAAGTATTTTTAAGCTTCTGTCGGAAAATAAATAAGATAATATAAACTGTGGGTCTGTAAGAACTTAGAAAGAAACAACTATGGCTCTAACCAACCGATCCCTGGTTGAATTTGAACCAGGTACCTTCAGATTACTATTCACCCACGTTACGGCTGAGTTAACCTGTTCCGTTACCATTGGATTAGTTTAATTAAACACGCAAAAACAGTCATGATGTGTAGGTCTAGGCTTAATCACTGCAGTCATTTTGCAATGTCGTCTCAAGTAAACGGTACCTAACAGTTGAAAGTTACAGCACTGAGCAACGCGGTTTGCAGTTTGCTGGCAGGCAGGTACGTTCGGCTGTGTCATCTTCATACGTAACCTACATTTGTTATGCAAGCAGCAGACTGAATCGCCCGAGGAAGTGACATTCACTTCTTCCTTAATTCATTAGTGGTGGTTTGAGGCGAAAAAGTAATTAGCCTCTTCACACGAAAGTAAGTCTTATCTTTATTATTTCTATCACTACTTTTGTACCAAACCTAACTTCAGCAGAGACCTTGAAATATTTCACAGTCTATCCACAGTTTTCCTCCATGTTCTCATTTGAAATAAAAAAAATTCTGGAAAGCAAATAGACCAGATTCAAAACCGAATATATGGATATATGGACATCATTCTGAATAAGTAGTCAATTTATTAACACAAAATAAAACTTATTGAGACTCTCAAAATTTTAATTTAAAGTCTACGGTTGGATTTGCAACCAACTTCACAGAGCAGGCATAAATAAAATTTTGTAGGAACTTTATGCCATGTTCAAAACGCAACAAGTAAAACTTAAATTTCTTAAAAGAAATATTTTTGCAAATGTTAACTGCTTTGAACATTGCAATATTTTAATACACAAAAATGTAAATATTTTGGACTTTATCGTATTCATCAAAATTTCAATTTTTGAAAAAAAATTTTGGAACTGCAAAACGAAGAAAGCTATAAATCATGAGTTTGCATTTGTTGTATATTTTTCACAACGTCCATTCCAAATTTCATTAATGTCCGTCTAACCATTTTATGATTACGAAATGCATGGAAACCAACATCACCTGTGAAGCCGTTAGCCTACTCTAGGTTTCGCTAAGTTTGTGCAGATGATAATAGTCAGTAGCGCCATAATCATTCCACCTCACAACTTAAATTACTGTTTTGTTCGTTAGCTTACGTTATATTGGATGCGCAGACAATCATACGTAATAGCACCACAATTTCAAACTCCTGTCTTGTTGGTATTACAGAACGCAAAAGTGAAAAGCTTTAAACATTTTTTCGATATTTTAAAAACAATTTTAATTTTTTTTTAAATGCTTCGTAATTTCAAACTCTTTCAGAAATTTTAAAAACTTTAAAACTGTTCTGATTTTTTAAAATGTTCAAAGCGTTAAAAAAATGTTCAAATTTTTCGAAAAATTTCTGCATTTTTAAAAAATTTAAGAATTTCCAAAAATGTTAAAAGTGTTCAATATTTAAAAAAAAATCAAAATTTTCAAAAACTTAAAAATTTAAAATTTTAAAAAAATGTTGATTTAATTATTTTTAAAACTGTCGAAATTTTCAATGTCTTAAAAATTTAAGAAGTTCGAATCTAAATTAAAATTTTAAGACATACGGTATTTTAAAAAAATTCAAAATTTTAAGAACCTGGCATTTGGATTTTTGCGTGTGGTATAATGTCCGTTCCATATTTCATTAAGTTCGACCCGGACATTTTTCCATGCGTTCAAATAAGCATCACGTGTGAAGGGATTGTATTCAGCGTGGTCAATTTACGTTATGTCAGGTTACTCATGTGCATGCATAGAAGATCATGCAAGAAAAGCAAGCGCGTAGTATAAAAACCACCTTGAGTCCAGTCGATGTTCTAAGAACGAAGTTATTTACGGGTATGACAAGCGACAAGCAGTAAGCCTCGTTCGTATCCCAAGCATTTCCGTACCGGAAGGTGGAATTCGTTAGCGTGACTCCCATTGGTCGAAGGACAAGAATATATAATTGGCTTGGTCACAGCAACAAAGTGGGCAAGTAAGACCAGGAAAGAAGACAGAACACCAAAACAGCAAAGCGGAATCTTATCTTTTTTTGAACACAATTTCTTGCCAGTACTGAATCAATTGTGGTTCACAGCTTGAACGCGCGCCAGTACTGGAAAAAACACGAGATCGAGTGTACAATTGACCTTGAAATATGAACAAATGATAAATTATTTGTATTAGATTTGAGGCTTACGTGGTGGTGAAAATGTGACTGTCGTGTTCTGGGCTGTAGCAGTCTGTATGAGCCACCTGCTTTAACAGTAACTTCCTCCACATTTTTCCGTAAACATTGTATTTATATTTCTTACGCAGACAGTGATCAATTACTTAAACAGCATTAACCAGTTGATTTTAAACTTCAAACCTCAAACGGACATAAATATGGTCACTCAGATTCCTACAGATCGGCAGAAATATGCGTTTGAATAAAAATGACTCCAACTAATATTCCTTCCGACTCCGACTCCACGGCCCTGCATACAACAATTACCTTGACTCCCATTGTAGCGGATCGATGCGCTCCAACATTGTAACCATGGTTGCTTACCATCTAGTAATTTTTATTTAGTGTTCTGTCTGACGACAGGTCCATATGAACAGGATCCTTCCATCCTTTTCTCGGACTGGGACCTGTTCATATCGTTCTTGGCAGATGATCCAGAAGTGGTTTGCCATTGCCTTCTTCTGTGTGTGAATGGAGTAATTGTTGGGATGCCACGGAGAAACCGGGGAAGAAGCCCCCGGAGGAAAACTCCGTGTTGCCTAGACCACGGCCTTGCCCAACACAAGTTATAAATTCGGGCACCGCCGGGAATCGAACCCGAGACCCCAGGATTACAAGGCCAGCGTTCTAACCGCTAGATCACCGTGGCTATTACCATCTAGTAAGAACGCGTACAAACAGATATAAAGGGGGCCATAAGGTTTTCTTCTTTCTAACTATAAAAGCTTGAAAAACAAGGAAGAAAGTATGCCTTACATTTAGAAATTGATAAACAACAACTTCAAAAGCAGCACAAATCGATAAGGGCAAGGGAACAGGCAAATAATGCTGCTGCATTATGTGTTTGTTCTTCGTTAATCAGTTTCAAACATGATTAGCCATAGTGCATCCGTTTTCAAATTTCAACTATATCTTATCAGCATTTCCTTACTTATTTAGCCTCGAAAGAACACTCGATGTTCAAATATGAACCGACTTTTAAAGGCTATCAAATGCGATATGATTGATAGTATATTTTTAGACAAGGAGATAAGCAGCACGCGTTGTCAGCTGCCTGCACTAATCATCTACAGGAGCAAATAAGTGTGTGGGGTATCGTTGCGGCCTTAATCTACTTCTTTCGTTTTCACTTTAATGTAAACATGCAAAATATAGGCTGCCGGTATTTAAAGTTTGATAACAAGTTACGCAACAGAGGAATTGCACAATATTTCACACTAGGATTAGTAGGGGATTGGAAAAAAGGGACATGCCCCCTATGCAGGCTCATCCAAGATGTTAAGCACATTTTAGTCAGCTGCCCACAAACATAAAACAATGGAGGCTTGTTACACGTAAATGACGAGCTAGAGTACAAGAAAACAACAAACTGTTCAAATAAAGATCATATAATTAATTAGGAATTATAAAATAAGTGGGAAATTTAGAATATTACGTCACGAGGAACTGTGTGAATTGCACAAGTCACCTAGCATAGTGAAGATAGTGAACTATGATAAGCTCCGATTGGCTGGACATGTAGTACGCATGGGGTTGTTAGGCAAGGTTTGCATTCAGAATTTTGTTGGGAAATCCTTCCGGAAAACAACCACTGGTGAGACCAAGGAGATGGGAGAATAATATCAAGATGGTCCTTAGGGAGGTGGGCTGTGAGGATGGAAAATGGAGTTTGCACAGGATCGTTTCCGGTGGCGGGCTTTGGTGTTCTTGTTGTTGGACCTGTGGGTTCTGCTGCCAGGGAGTTAGATAATTCATTCAGAATATTTGGACAAAATTAAACATAACATTTTGATAGTAGGCATTAGACAGTCCGTCAATGGTACCTATCCTCAACCAGTTAAACCCAGTCCATTCATTTGCACCATATTTCTTTATTATCTATTTTAATATCATTCTCCCATCTACGCTTAGGTCTTCCGAGTGGTCTCTTCCGTGCAGGGTTTCCGACCAAAATATACTCGCATTACTCACGTACTCCAGTCCTTAACAGTCTCACCCTCCGTCATTTAATCAACCTAAAAATATTTGGCAAAAGTAAAATTCATTAAGCTCATTACACAGTTCTGCTCGTACTGCACTTTACTTCCTCTCACAGAGGTCATTAATATGTCACTGTGATGTAAAACTGGAGTGGATTAAGGTAGCATGTACAGATTACTGTACAAGGAATGAGATAAATGAGTTAGCAAGGTTTAAGACGGATATTTGGAAACAGAGATAATTTTAGAAAGGAAGATATCTTCTACATAGAGAGGAAGAAGATGTTATACATATATTATTAAAATGTTCTGAAACCAGAAGTGGAGGAAACAATTTTCGAGTAGAAAATGACTATTGTTAACGAAGATGTAGCTTAGAAGAGGATAATAAATTGTACTAATGCTGTAGAATTAAGAAATATAAGAAAATACTTATACGAAATTATATGTAAGTTGGATAATAAAATTGCTAATATGTAATTATAAATGGGTGTAAGGGAGTGGAATTATAGTAAGCGAACAGAGGACAGTTATCGGCCATAGGCCATAAAACCCATGTGCTAGGCAGACACAGTTCTTTGTAGAGAGAACTCGAGTTAAAAAACGATTGATTGACTTCGTTTGTCTTTGGTCCTAATATTTTCCTCAGCACTTTGCTTCCTTGGGGTCAGAGATCAAGCTTCATATCCATATAAATATATATATACAGTTTTACAAGCGTATACTAGTTTCTAACTACGAGACGGTTAGATAAAATATCCTGAACTATTCAGAAACAAACCTTCCCGGATTTAAATAACACAATTTCAGTAGAGCATAATATTGTACTAAATTATTCTCGATATTTAACTGGAGAGAAGACAATTCGTTGATGATTCTTTTTTAGGAATGTGGCTATCAAATTCACAGTACGAGCACACATGACAGAGATTCGCCATCTCTAATTTTGGTTATCAGCTTATTCAATTAGGGGTATAGTCCCATTTATCAGCAAGAAATTAAAAAGGTTCAAAAAATCTCACACTAAAACCAGGACCATTGGTTTATTCTAATTTTTTTTAGACTTCAAACGTGGACTGTGAGATGGGAAATATACAGAACTGGCTCAGGATCGAAACAAATGTGTGAAATTCAGTGTTACAGGTGTTCAACCTTAGAATTCTTTTACCAGTACATGAGTGAGATAACTGATAGACAAGTCAGTCGGTTAGTTATGAATGCAGTTAGTTAGCTTTTTTGTTTCTGCACTAACTTCGAGATAGTCTAGCACAGAGATGTGACTGAGACCCTAGGAGTCAAATCTATACTGTTTCTTCATGTGTGATCATCTCGAAATAACAATCCCTAGGCAAGGCATCTGAGCTGTTTTTCCTACTTAATGGGACCGTCAACATGTTTACTAAAGTGACATCACAAAGATAACTTTTTTAAATGAAAATCGAACGTCTTCCTGTTGATAGCAATTGCAGATTTCCTGTGTGTTCAGCCCGTTTCCTGACGTCGGGAGAACAGCAATTCTTCTGACTTCCATGGCTAACTCCACGGATAAGAGTCCATAAGAATATGAATTTTCCTTATCTGGTCAAGAATCCTCCCCTATTTAATGGAACCCAAAATTCTCAACTCGAGCTCTGATCCATCTGTTGCTACCACAACGAATTCAAGACTGTAATTAAAGCGTGGCATGATTAAACATGAACATTTATGCCATTCCGTATCTTAGTCTGTAGGTTAAGCAAAACGGTAAACGACGATGAGATTTCAGGATCTCGCTACGGCGAGAGTGAAAATGATGTTGCACCATGTAGTCCAGTAGAAGTTTGCTTGAGTACACATCGCCCTGATCATGGAGGCAGGAAGTATCCCTGAAATGTGAGTAAACTTCTACCAGACTACACGGAGTAACATCCCAGGAGACAGTCATCTTCAAATTTTAAATTTCTAGCTGTCTTAACAGCTGCATTCCAACTAAAAATTCAGTTCCTACCTCAGATAAAAAGAAATGTCTTCATTACAAAGGTCAATTTGTTAATGCTGCTTAGTGAAATAATGGCTGATTGCTCTGAGAATCACACGAAATCCATAAATACATTTTTGGGCAAAATTCAGAGTTAAAGAACATTAAAGAATATGGTACACATAGTTATGGTAGATATTGTTGTGCAACAGAACAACGAAATATATAAAACAGGATTATTACAATGCAGAGATGACGTTCTTATGAGCAGAGAATAGATTAAAATAAAAAAGAATAATTATAAAATAATTAAAAAGTAATACGATAGATAAAAACAGGTGAACACAATGAAAAGTGGAACAATGCTTCGAAAAGAATGAAACAAAGGGACTGCCGAAAGAAGCCCTGAATCATCAACAGAAGGAAAGCAGCGACCAAGACAGAACAGGCGATAGCCTAATCCTTGACAGAAGGTGATGAGACGCACAACGTCGCAACAACGCTAGCTCTTTCGTGCTTTCTTCAAAACGCAGGCCTAGTCTTCTAGCCAAGTTACCCAATGTGATGCTTAAGCCATTTATGCTTGTAACATTGAAGCTAATGTATGACTGGGCAGGTAGGAATGGGAGTTCCAAAGTATTGTTAGATGAACCGGTATTTCGTGAGATGAAGTTTCTAGTGATGTAATAGCTAAGTTAGGCCAGAGCCCGGTTACTTTTCAGCAAAACATCGACTTGAAGACCTTTTCCACATTTCTGCGGACGGTTACCACTTCCTGATGCCACAAATCGCATATAAAACAAGCATGCCGGAACATCAACGTCATTGTATTCGATCAACTCACCAGATATCACAAAAATAGACTACATCCCTGAAAACACAGAGAAGGCCTAAAATAAGTTTACTCAAAAGACATCAAAAGGACGGAAAATCATTCTGAAATAAATGACCCTCTATTAAAAAAAATGCTTTCCATTTCCTAATACGCAGGTACAGACTATAGCAGTGTCATAGGTCGCTCTTGTTTGCAGAATGTATGGCAGGGATAAACAACAACAAAGAGACTGGTATTTGGGTACCTTTGCTAGAATGGTTTCGAAAAATGGCTTTGAAAATGGGTAAGATAGGAGAAAAAAAGATTTATTTGAAGTTATTCATCCGTAAAAAGGGTGTAAGGTGCGACGATAAGGAGGGAGGAATCTACGCAACTATTTGCCGTACTCAGAGGAGTCAAGGTGCAAACAGGTTGGCAGAAACTTTCAGAGGCTACACTTATGCTATACCTGGATGGCTACCACCTCGGCAGGGGCTTGAATACCGCATTCTGAGGGGTTAAAAGCAACGGAGCTTAAATAAAATTGAGACTCAGACCTATGTAAGCAATGAGAATTCGTAAATACTTGCAGATCCCCCCTAGGTTAATGCCTAATAGAGATATATTATACGGATGAATGAAAAGCAAGACCTTCTCCTCTCTAGACTGGATACACGGCATCCCATTCCAGAATCGAATCCCAATACGAAGAAGGAATGCAAGCTAACCACCACAACGCAACGTTCGTTGTAGGAGCCATATGCAATATATACAAGATTCCACATACTGACTCGATAGGATGTTTCTGCATAGGTTATAACGTGTGCTTTGAAATATCCGAGGACTGACGGACTGTCAACACGCAACAGGATGAATTCCTTAAAATACATAAAAATATTTTTGCGTTCCATACTCCGGCTGGCAACGCTGTCTAACGCGCCAGCTCTTCTTCCTTACTGACTAATTATTTCGTTTATAATGGATGAACAATATACAAAGTGCAAAAACTGCAGACTCTGGCAAGTCACTTCGTGTCTACCCACTCGATGCCCAGAAACTAGCAATTGTCTCCATGGCTCCTCTATTCAAAGCCAATGCACCGGAACGATTCGAATTTAAACGATGGCGGCAGATACGAACAAAAAATACAAATGGCCGGAAGTAGCTTTAATTAGGAGTAGGATTTCGGTACAAGAAGAAAAAGAAGACGAAAAAGAGAGAGACGGAACTAGACATAGGCAAGACTGGCGAAGCGAGACCCCAATCGCAAAGCCATTTCTCCGGTCTTTGAACACGTGTCCAACATCCACTTGTTGCATCGTCGGACTCGCAGTTCGAAACACTTGGCGCGCAACCAGAAACAAGTTTTGTTCTTGCACGAAGTGCATAAAACGAAAGCATAATGGACGGTCGTATGAAAACTGTGTTTTAGCTTTAGTTTGACAGCGGTAGCCAATAAGACAAAGGACCTATGATGTTATTTCTTAATTTATTTGTTGTTCATTTAACAACGCTGCCGTCAGTAGCTTAAAATAGCTAGGCGTAAAGCGTGTGTGATGTAATGATTATGAATGATGTAAAGTATGTGAAAGGAACCGGTTGTGGCGTAACTGAAGTTACTGTCCAAGTCTGGAAGAATTGAGGAAGACCACGGAAGATACCAATCAGGATAGCCGGTCTCCGAAAACGAAGCAGGAGTACTAACCACTCAGATGCGACGTTAGGTTTGACGATAGATTATTAATATTGCTACAAATAATGTATGAAATACTGGTGATTATTTAACAATTATGACCGACGTTCAACTGGAGACAGCAGCAGCCAAGATTCCCTTCACCACCACACCCTGACTAGTTATAGGACCCACGAAGCAACGGACGACATGAAAAGTGGTGATGCGTCACAATCATGTCTTCCTAGTGCAGAGTTCTAAAATGTCTTACGACGTGCTGCTTGGAGACAGAGGGCATTTAACATTGTGATAAAGCACCTGTAATTTAAATTCACTAAAATTATTTGTTGCTCCACGTGGCCGCTTGGTCAAAAATGTTCTCGGTCTCAGGTCGTCTAAGCATTGATCCCGAGGGAAGACGTTACAGGAGACACAATGAGAGGCTTCATAATTTGTACTCTTCACCACACAGTATTATGTTATTAAAGCGGTCAAATTAAGACGGATAGGCATGTACCACACATGGATAATTTGGAAAATGTATGGTCTATAAAATTTCGTTCTGAAAATCTGGAACGATGTATATAACCAGAAAACGTGTGACGATAAAATATACTTGAAAAGTGCATAATGTTTTCCTTATTTTTTTGGTTTTTGTTTGTCGTTATACCTTATTGATTACTGCTCTTTTAACGGCTACCTGTAGGTCAGTCGGTGACAATATGAACGGGAACAATGCAGAGGGGCGTGATGGGAACTATGATCAATGAAGCAAGTCATATGACAGAAGTTACCTAGCTCCCGGAAGACCTATACCAGAGACAAGAAGTGAGAAATAAATATGAATCCTGGCCACTTGCCGTCCCCGCCACCGCAGCATAAGACATTTCCACTTTCCCTTTCTTTTACGTAATGTTACGTCACCCGAACAACCTACTTCAGTCTACTATATACACATATTACATAATGAACCACATGGGCTGGCGGTAAAGCCGGGTTTCCTGCGAGGCAATGCTACACGAGGTACGTATTTATTTTGTCAGTACACAATCTTACAAAAATTTACGTTACATGACTGTATAACTCATTCATTCTTTGCCCAGGACACAAAATAAATTTGGCTGTAACGCAACTTGAAAAATATCGGTAATAAATCATCGAGGATTCCGGTACGTGTTAACAATAATTTTTTTGTATATGAATGAACTTTCTTGATCATTTTCTCTGATACTTGCTGAAGAGTACTCATTCTTCCTTACTCAGCACTTTGTTGTAAAACATATTCAATCTATGTTTAACGTCTAGAAAGACGAATTTTGCGATCATAAAATACAGCAGGTAAAGTTAGTTTTATATTTAAATCGTTACACTTTTACAATGCAATGAATATTGCAATAACACTATGCTCACACTTGAATGACAACTGGAATTTTTATCCAGACATTAGTTAGTTTAGTTCCTGTAACTCCTAAGTGGAGCATAGGGCCTCCTTTCGGAGGTTTCATAGCCTTCAAAGCGTGCAATTAAGAGTAGTGAGTGACTATCCAGACATTGACCAATTTAAAAAGTTTTCCATCTTATTGCGCCTATCTGGCGACATAAGTTGTAGTTTTACCTTGCGTATTCATTCTTCATTTAAAGATAAGACCAGATATGAAGAAATGCAACCTCATGCGTAGGCCTAATGTTTCTGCAGTTACTTAAAAAGCTCTTGAAGCCGTACTTCAGTGTCTTAGCAACATTTCCGAAGGCCCTTAAACTGTCCTAGGACTCTCATCACAGACTTGTAAGTGTCACTCGCGCGTTCTTGCACGAAGTGCGTTAACACAAACGCACAGAGGCCAGTCGTGTCTGTCCGCATGTTTAATCTCGGACTGTATTTGACGGACTTGGACGAAATTTATTTTTGTGGTCTAATTTGAGGAGTTTCCGAGCGACTTTTATATTGCTTTTGACGCAGTTTAGACTGAAGACCAAACGGACATTTTTATTGTTATCATTATAAAAAGTAGTAATTGATAAAAAGAATGAACATAATAAAGAATTTTCACTCTGGCAGAAAAACTCGAAGGAAAGATACCACTCGAGAGACCTGGGTGTAGATGATCGGATAACATTAAACGGAATCTTAAATAACATGAAGTAAAAGTGTGGACTGGATTTATCTGGCTCAGGCTATAATCCAGTGGTCGGCTTTTGTGAACACCGTTATCAAACCTGGGTTATACAAAATACGGGAAACTTCTTCATCAGATGAGTGACTATCAGCTTCTCAAAAAGGACGTCGCTCCATGGAGTTCGTAGGTTATTTCTGGAGTGTTTTTTAAATACAGAATTTGCCTATATACACAAAAAAGTTGTTAAAAGATGAAGAAGACTCTCTTCTGGGATGTTACGTCGTGTAGTCTGGTCGGGCAATGAGTGATCGTCCGAATGATGTTTGTAGTAAGCACGTCTGAAACGTCGCTGAAATTCTACCAGACTACACAGCGCAACATCCCAAAAGACAATCATACCCGCCACCGTGTGAACCTAAAATCGCACACTGTTCAAAGATGTGTGTGCAGTCCCTCCAAACAGCAGTGCACTGTCCTGCGAAGAGTGAAAGTTACATCGAGTAACTTGGACGTTTAATATATGGCGCGGGTGTGAGTTTGTCCGGAAAACCCACTTTACTTTTCTATAAATTGAGTCTGGGATATTTCTAAACAGATGTGTTATACAAACAGCCAAATGTTGTTCGTAAGCCTTCAACGCATACGCATGTAATATGATTACGTTACTCTGTCGCACACTAGGAAATGTATATATGTGTGTGTGTGCGTGCGTGTTTTATAACTGACCGGGCAGAAAAATGGTAAAGTTCACTTAGCAGCCATTGCAGATGATGCAAAAAAGTAAGTCTCCATATAAGAGCAGGCAGAAGATTGCAACAAACGAAGTTTCGTGAGTGATCGGTGAAGCGGTAGCCCTGAAATTTCTAGCTTTCCTACAGGTCCCCTCCCACTTACCTGGATTCGAACATCTCGGTATCATACCTATTATACTACACTTCAGTTTCTGTTGTGTAAAGGTGACGAAACATTTATGTACATTTTAGTTTCGTCCCATCTGTCACGTTTCCTTTCAATGAGACTCCATACTATTCCACCCGAGGCTGACAAACGAAAGGTTTTCGCCATTTCCACAGTTCTTAATGGTGCAGCTAGGGGTTTATACTATGACCTCACATTTCCCACTACTCGCAATTTTGAGCTTCAATATCACCAAATGATACAGTGGAGTGCTTCTTAACTGCGTGGGGCCAGTGGACCCAGTACCAGATGGGTGAATACTGATTCCGGTGTAAATATATTATATATAAATTTATGGACAACGTTTTTCCGTCCATCTTGATACCAGCGGGATAAAACAATATTTTTGTGCATCGTCTACTTGAAAAGTTCCAATATGCAAACAACCTGCTGCAAATAACGGGACATTACATTTCGATACTGATATTGGTCCAATGCAATTTACGTCTCATTACAAAGAAAATCACCAATTCCTCGAAATCGGATAAATGTAACTCGGCATCATACAGTCCAGGGGTTTTGCGGCCTGCTAATTTTTTGTGCGGCACACGCGATTCTGTGATATATCACCCTGTTACGATGTAATAATTCACATTTGTTGGAGAAAATAAATGAGAAACATGTAAACCCGTTTGCGTAACATCTTTAATAAATTCTCATGAACATTAAAATAAAAGATCATTCGCGCGTCCAAAGCCTAATGTGACATATACTTGTATACAACGCTGGAAAACAGAGTTTTACGTGCTGATACTCAAAATGGTAACCACAAACAGAGTAATTTTGTAGTTTTCATAAGCCTGATCGGAACAACTTTATTCTTCCTGATATCCATTTGCTCAAAATTTCTATTTATTTAAACATTTCTATATAGAGATTATGATATTAAGTCCCCAAGGATTTCTGTTTTGTCATAAATAATTATTCCATTACGTATTAGCGCCTATTAATGATAGATCCACATGAGTCCCATGTCATGCGAATTCTATTACAATTCGTCCTCGGGTCTCCTACAGTAAAAGGCATGCAAAACTACAGTTACCACTCTAGTATCAGAACCCGAAGTTTCAACATGACTGACAGGAAAACCCTCTACTCTTGTGGACACGGTACTTTCGGATTCGGGTTCGTTTAAAAAGCCTGAGTTTTATCGATAAGATGAGCGACTATTAGTTTCTGAAGGAGGACTCTGTTCCATGCAGTTCGTTACTTGTGTCGTGGTGTGCTAAAAATATCGACAACGTACTATACTCGAGTACTTCAAATCCATATCGACTGATATCTGAAGGCTCCACATTATACATGTTTGCTGACTTTCCAGCTGAACTAGGAACGACTTCAGGCTTTTGCTTTTCCAGGTATTCTAACCCTAAGTTACCCAATCTCAAGAAAATTTGGCCTAGATTCAGTGCCACCTCTTCATCGCCAATACTATCTGCTTCCTTTGAAGATGGTGGGTAATTGTATCCTTGTTACTTCACGAGTCAGAGTAAGTGGGGGAAGTTGGAGGCGACTACATCACATTACGAACACTCCTTACAGGGGCGGCCAACAACAGCTTTAATCGTCATAATGGAAGCAAGAACAGCCAACAGGTAATGCGACAATTGTTTAAGGAAATGAATTCGGATGAGTGACTGGTTGATGACTGATCGATTATTTAGTGACCCACTTAGTCAGTAAAACGGCAGGCCACGGACTCAAAGACAGCGTTCGATTCTTGTCAGGAACGTTACCAACGTTACAACCACATGCAAAATGACTCTGGGGATCACCTACCAGCCTTACAATGCCTATTGGGACCTTATTCGATTTAATGCCACAAAAGATGATGCTATAACGAAATGTGACCTTTACACGAAGTCAAAATTTTACATCAAAGAATGCCTTATAAAGGCACTGCGTGTAAGTTAGACGGATGAAACAACTTAACTTGTGGATTTTGAAAATGTCTCTGACCATAAGACGTACAATTTGGCCAGAAAGCGTTAATGATTGTTTCTGAAGCTGGTGCCTGTACCCGATGTCGACATGGTAAGCAAGAATGAAAATTTTGGTAACTGTGGTCATGGTAACCAGAAACGATTATGCGCAGCAGTGGCGAAAACGCGTCACTACAGGTCAGGTGACAGAAAGTGAAGACACGCTATCTTGAAGAGTTGGAAGGTGAAATCATGGATTTCCAAATTTATTTTCTATTGTGTTATTAGTAGAAGTACATAACAGGTTACTTAGAAATATTAAAATAACAATAAAATATGATTATCATAGTAAAATAGCAACACAGTCTATGAGATGCAGATGAGTCCTTCTTGAGAAGCTAACAGTCGTTCAACTAGTCATGAGATTTCGTACATCCACACAGCCTATTATTATTTAAGATTCGTTTTAATATTGCCCTCACATCTACTGTTCGGTCTCTCAACGAAGTGGTGTTCAGTTGCTGAACAGTCCTCATTTTAATAAAGTTTTAACTAAACAGTGTTGCTGACACCCCTGATATTAACACATGTATTTGGGGTAGCTCCTCGCTTTCACTAATACGCAAGACCTTAATTGACTAGTCATCTGCAGGAACACAGAGCTGCCGACTGACACACTTCCAGCCGTCGATTGAGTCTGTTCCCTCCTGCACTGTCCCTCTCTCATGCTCGTTCACACAATAATCACGTTACATAAATCATACTACCCCTTTGCGGTTCATCTGACGACACTGCCACTAGCTCAGAGAGGGATAAATAATGTATTTGAAAGGATAATGAAGGAAGCGGTCGTGGCCTAATTTAAGACAGGTCCATGAAATTTGTCTGGAGGAAATGAGGAAAACTCAGTCAGGACAGCCGATCCCCGGACTGAGATTTAAATCCGGGAACTCCCAAATACGAAGCAGGAGTGCTAACAACTTGGCAGCGACGTTTGGTCTCTTTCTGTCATTCATGAGGTATTCTACAGTTACACATTGCACTAACTGCTGCCATAATTAAAACAAGTAGGCCTACTGTTCATCATTAAGCATCACATCATGAAGACGTATGGAGAAGTGGAATTATAGCTCCACATATTCTTAACCTCAGAACCAGATAAAGGTGCATTAAAATTCCTCGCGCATATAATTCTGAAGCGTACACAGATCGTTACGTAACAGCACATCTAAAAGTCTCATGAGTGAAACAAGCGGCTCTGGCTGGATCGCGATTAACCACGGGCATTAAACGATCTCTTCTCCTTAATTACTTGTAATCACCGTGTCGTTTCAAACGCAAATACTTTTCATTTAATCTTATCTAAAGTAGTGCGTTTGTTAATAAAGAACTTCACGATAAGATTGGTATCAAAAATGTCAATTTTTTTACACAGACTTACTAACAACTTAATTATTTGAAGATGGCTGTCTTCTGGGTTGTTGTGCCGTGTAGTCTGGTAGAAGTTTACCGACATCGAACTGATGGTGGAGGCACCATGGAATGTGAAAAGTCGGTAAAGTTCTACCAGACTACACGGCACAACAACCCAGAAGACAGCCATCTTGAAACTCACAGCCGTGAAAACCCCAAATCCTGCAACATAATTATTTAACATTCCACGTCAAGCAACTGAAACATTTGCGGCAACCCACAATGGAGAAAAAATGAGTCCAAGTGCGCAAATACTTAACCTCAGAGCCACAAAATGGCAATATTTTAGATATTATAATGATTTGTTCTGTGAGTATAACTCTCAAGACAACATAGTCCTAAACTGTTATGTTATTTATATTTGTAAGGAGCAGGTCTGTTCATTACATCGTGTATTTGTGTGCGTGTGTCTCTTCATAATGTTTTAACGAACTGACAGATTTTGATTAAACTTGGCGTGAAAGTCAAACCACTGGAAGAGACCCCACATTTGTAGTTTCTTATTCCCCATCATTGTACCCAAGTTTATAGATTCAAAATAACACCATCATGGCTGCATGTAAACTTCTCAGTTGTGAGTTGGGATTACCAGTTGATACAGAGTCATAGCATTCTGTTTTGTAAATGATTTCGAGTGGGTCCACAGATACATGCATCCTCTGTTCAAGATCCCTTCTTAGAGCGTATAGTAAGAACATGACGGCGCCTGAAGCCATGGACTGATTTTAACTGTTGCTTCACTGATTCGGTGGCTACAGTATAATTGGGTTGGAATGTAGGTGTGTGGTATGGATTCGTGCATTGGAATCTCATTGGTACTCAAATGTTTCTCAGTGATATTTCGTCTTACGATGGTAGATAAAACCAGCTAACTAGATGGCTTACCGAACCCGAAGGTTCATCAACGAATTAACTAAAGCCCTCCACCGGACCCTGTCCTGGGCCAACAAATTAACTAAGACAAAACGAGCGTGTCTGAAGAATTCAGTATTTTAATCCAGAGCCCGAAGAGATCGAAAGGTCAAATGTTCAAAATAAGAAAAATATTCACTTTTTAAATGCCCCCGTATAACAATGCAAATCTTGCTATCAGAGTACCAACAAAGTACATGTATTATAAAACAGTAATGTTATTTTTTTCGTATTATTATTTGTGGTCTGCGTGTTGTTTTCAGTGTCGATATGAGTAGGGGAAGTGGGTAACTTCGTTCTGAAATCATTTTCCGGTATGTTACTTTAGGACACATTCTTCACATTACGGAATCAGTTTGATGTTATTGAAGGCAAAAAATGAGAGGGTCATCTGGCATACATGGGAGATGTACGTACAAAATTGTGTTCGGAAAACTTGCTGGAAAGCGACCACGCAGAAAAAAAGGTGTAGATAGGAGGATAATATTAACATTAATATTAAAGAAAATGGCCTGTAATGTGAGGATACGGATTGGATGTAATTGGCTCAGTGCAGGTTCCTGTAATGGGCTTTAATGAATATGGTAAAGAATTTTGTTGTTCCATAATAGAAGGTTAATTTTTTTTTGAAGGTATGGCCGTTGGAAATCCCACTACAGAAGTTCTGGGGATTTATCGGCTATGGCCACCTTGACTGTTTTGTCCTCTGGCAAATTTGTAAATCTTAATATTATCAGGATTATGTAATGAGATAATGAACAGCAGACGTGGCATTTCGTATTTAAAGAGAATTCTTGTATTTAAGTGAGATCAGAGGTTCCGACGGGATGAACATGTCGATGTTTGTCTTGTGAGCAGTAATGCCATATACACCTGTCAGTAGGTGGTTACCAGCGTTTCGGAGGAACGTACCACCCCAATTTTCACACTGCAACGCTGGTAACCACCAATCACACGTCATCTCAACCTATAAGACCATGATCGATAAAATGAAAAAAGTTTCAAAAAGCTGGATTTTCACAGTTAAAAGGAAACTTCATCAAATATATCTGGAAACTCACAACTTCCAGTTCTTGACTTTTTCCATCTCTGTCTACCGGTGTTTGAAGCTGTTTTTGTTATCGGAGGATGTGAACTGACTTGTAATAAAAATGGATGTTCCTCTTCCGTCTAAACTCATGTTTTTTTAATTAATTGATTTTTAGAGCTTGTATTTGAGACTCACGATGCTGAAAGGAAATTATTATCCAAGCTAACAAGTGTAACCAAGATCGCTACCGGACGACTGCTATTATTTTTAAAGAAAGCTAAACAACGATAGGTAAATGAATAAAAAGTGTAAGGAAGTTACGTTAGAGATGAAGTATGACGTACTGAAGTATAAGAAGCAAGTTTTTTACAGCTAAAAGCCCGAGGGCCATATATTAGTCGTGAGATTCTTTCCAACAACGAACATACAAGACAGAAATTCACGTCGAGACAACGATGTGCGTTGAAGTAGCACAGCGATAATATTACTTTATAACTCCTCACACAGCAATAAATCTTAAATCCTTTCATTGATGCTTTAATTACTGCACTTAATGGTTGCTTATCTGAATATTTCACAGAGGGAAGGTCTAGAATCTTGGTGGGGAGAAGATTTTGGCCGAAGAGAGAGAAAATAAGCTACATAACTTGTACTCTTCAAATCAAGGAAGATGAGAACGACCCAGAATGTAACTCGCATGAGGAGATGTGACAATGCCGTCATGACAACAAAACACGTTTACTTCGATATATCTGGATTTTCTTTTGTTGAACTAAGGATTGCACTGTTTCGACCTCGTGTAACATATTCTATAAATTTCAAAATTACTTTATGTGAATTAACTGAAGTTGGTATTTCAAAGTACTCGTATGATTCGAAGTTTGTGTTCGATGTCACTCATGCAGACATACGTAGTTTTTCATTTAACTACAATTCATCAACTGCAAAGCATAAGTTTGGCTGGCAGGAGGATGGGTTGTGATTGATGGTAGAATGAATGAGAGACAGAATGGGTTTAGGGGTCAGTGGTTGAGTGGATGGGAAAATTAGTGAATAAATGGGGGTGGATAGGTGGATGAGTGAGTAGATGGGTGGACAGAATCTCAATTTCGTAAATAAGCTAAGATCGTCTTTATCCAACAAGGATTATGATCTCGTGCAGTCATGATTTTAGTTAAAAGAAGTATACGTCTGAAGAAACTGAAGAAAACCAAGACGTGGGTACCATCTTAAGGAGCCCAATTCATTTCCGTGACGGACACACTAGCTCGCTCACTCAATATCGCAGTGATGGATGGCGAGCAACCAACTGATGTAATTCCTACAGTCGATACTTCGTGCTCAGACCAAATTCTGCATCACGAAAGTATACGTGCAGCCTATTTCCTACTTTCACGAGGTTCCGACACCAATGACCGATTTTACGAATAATCACGATCAGAATTCTATACATGGTATTATGTAAAATATGATATAATATGTAAAAACTATTTCACGCTTCTTAATTAACCGTGCAGTGGGTATAGTATCCACACCAAATTTTAAAATATGATTTTAAAGAGATTTGCCATTATAGGCAACACTAAACTCTTGTTTTTTAAGTCTATAATCGGTAGTAACAACATGGCGGATGAGAAAACTTGTGAGATGCGAGCTGCATTAACGCCACTTAGCACAGGGTCCTGAAAACATGCATGGCAAGAGCTTTTCGAATAATATGCAACCTTCATTAAGACATATATGGTGGGTAGTTGCGTTTTGTAGCACTTTGGTTGCATGCCATCTTAAGTTCCCTTTAGGTTTAGGACTAAAATTCATTTTTCCCTTGATTTGATCACCATAACACATGGTAAACTTTTTTTTCTTCTCCAGAGCGGGATACAAAGATTCACATCAATACAAATCAAGAAGTTCCTATATACTTTTGTTTATACTCTGACCCTGCTTTAATTCCTCCCTTGTGTGGCGAGAGCTTGAATCCATGTACATAATGTAACAGACGTGCAAAAATGAAAGGAAGAGCTGACATTGAAACATGAACATACAGAATGAAAACTGATAAAAATGTATGGGAAAAAATAATAAAAACCTGGAGTCAACGACACAACGAGCGTAAAGTACATCGAGTTTCCTTTATGTACTGTCAGGAACAGAACGTATATATAAACGAACACGATTTCCCCCACATCCTTACCAATCCAGCATTCCTAAACACACGATAAGAGTTCACACATCCGTTATCAATAATGAAAATTGCAAAAACTTTAGATAACCTTGTGGTCACCTTATTACAGTTTTTACCCTTCTGTTATTTTACAAGCGTTTATCTTTATGACAGAGATTACGTCATGTTGACAAATTTTATCACATTTCCTTAAATATGGATTGTTTGAAGGCAGAAGGAAACCATTTGGTTCTGCAAGTTCAAGTTATCGACAGATTTTAAAAGCGGGGGAAGAACGAAGACTCACTACTTCGCCATTCTAAACACTTCCCTTTGAAGAATGTAATGTAAACTACTGCTTCTACACTCAAGTGCAACAGAAGAAACTAAACGAGAAATAACTAAAGAATGTGACAAGAAAGGTTATGTTATCTCAAAACGTAACGAAACCACGTGGCTGATGTTGGTAAACTTACGTTTTTTACTTGAAATGCTTGTATCACCACTGCTACACCAACGGATGCACTTTTATTAATAATGTCAGAACGAAGAGATCACAGGCATAAAGGAAAACTTCGCAGAAATATAAAAATTTTGATAAACAAGACACCAATCACGAACTGACACTCGAAACAACAGACAAGAGTCATCTAGGAGAAGGAATTGTGGGAAAGTAGAGACATGAACGACATCTGATAAGTAGAATTGAAATTACGTTCTAAACATGGCGTTTCATACCTACATGCAGAACAGGCGTAAGATTCAGTCTCCTGTTCTGAATGTAGTGTGTTAAAAATAGATTGTAAACAAAATGATGACGTGAAAATAACAACTTTAACGCAATTACAATGTGAGAAATTATATGGCTAATACTGCTCTGAGGTAAACTGTACGAGCCATGCTAATTTCGAATGACTGCCTTGACACAAGCATTTAAAGAAATCGTATACAAGGGCACTGAACGCTCAATAAAATGAACCTAAACATAAATCAATTACATATATTCCACACAAAAACAATTAAATGTGAATTCGTTTTCCAAGAGGACTTGTTATTCAGTAATTCAGTTCCAGAACGTGTACTCTCCTCCATGCGATCTACACTCTCAATCAATCTTAACAGAGTTGCGTAAGAAGTCATCATCTTATAATTATCCCACTGCTGTTACTTTGCCGCTAACGTAAAAACATTCTCATTAGAAATAAGTTTGCACCACAATGACACATAAGTTCATATGACCTGAGGCAGGAATATAGCTTATCAAAACGGTGCTAAGTCATGGGGACTGGCCAATAGGCCTAGACCTATTATATTATTTTTTTTAGCAGGTGCACTGAATATACGTATGCAATCCACTTCGCAGAAAAATCATTCTTTTATTTGTATTTCTTTATGCATCATTCCTTATTTATTTGTGTATTATATATTCATTTACTCACCTGTTTATTTACTTATTTCTTCATTGACTCATTTGTTCAGTAATTTACTTATTTAGTAAATTACTTGCGTATTTATTGATTTATTAATTCGTTTTCCTTCCCGGAAAAATTCTAGGTTGCTGACCTTGTGTGCGGCATAACTATCTTACTATTCAAGACTGGTGCCTTTCCCCGTGACATTTGGTCAGGGTGCCCTCATTGCTGACAGCACTTTGTGATTACGAGCTCAGGGCTTGCCTTATCAGCCATGTTCTTATGGAAGCTTCGTTAGGCAAATACGATGTAACTTCATTCACAACGGAAGCAATAAGCTGCAGATGCAAAGCGTTCGTGTAGGCCTATACATCCGAAAAAAAGGCTATCCCAATCATAAAATTAATTATTTTTTATTTATTTTTAGATTCATCTGCTATAAAGTGTTCTTTGTGAACAGGGCTCTGAATAAAACATTTTGGCCTAAGTGACAGAGTGACAGATTGATGTCATGTCAAAGTTTAGCTTCTTGTACTAAGAAAATGGTGTTATTCTTATAGTTGCACTTCGCAATGGAACGTAATTATGTACTGTAACAACGAATATAAGTGGAACAATACAGTTATAAGTTATATTACATGTAGCGCTACATAACTGACTAGATTTCTTTTTTAGTATAGTCTGTTGAATGAATAAATCCCTACTTAAGTGGAGGAATTACTAGATGTCATCTTCAAAATCTTCTAGAAAATCCTCCAAGGTATCATCGTGGCTTCCTCCAGTCCTAAAACCCTGAAAACATAAAGTGACAACGTTTATGTGGTGTTCGCTCTTTCATTACGAGTACTATTGAAATACATAAATATACCTAAAGATTTGGTTATGAACTCCATGATTTCTCATTAGAGATATTCATTGTCATTTCAATGAAATATGTTTAACTGCAGTGTTTCGTTTTTAGAAGAATCCACTTTCGGAAAACTACCTCAATAGACTTGTAAAATTCGTTGAATTTATTTATGTATTTGTGGTTATTTAACGACACTGTCAGTAATTGAAATTATATAGCACTGAATGATACGATGACTAATAAATAATGAATTTGAAAGGATGCGGAAGGAAGCGGTCACAACATTATTAAAGTTACTATTCCGGAATTTGCCTACAGATACTGAGAAAAATCAGGAAAATCCTCAGCCTGGATAGTCGGCCTCCTAGCCGAGATTTAAACCCGAAACCTCCTGAAACAAATGTCAACATTTTCCACCTTTAATTTTCACACCTTTATTTATCTATTTATTTTCTGATATGTGAAGAATTTATTTCTTAAAATTTCAACGTGGCGATTGTATTTATGTACAGGAATGGGATCTCTTAAATATTGATAATATAAGTTTATAATTACGTTTAAACATGATTAGAATTATACTAACTGAGTCGAATGTGTTACCATGACGCCAACGGTTGTTTGATTGCCCTGCATTCTCCTTGTTCGGATCCTTACTGTTTGGCATCTGCGTATAGAATAATTAATTAATTAGTTAATTAATATTGTTTCTTTCTTCCCATAACCCTACAAAGTAATTAAATATTCATATTAGTATTGGTATTCTACAGAGAGTCTTATGTCCACACTGTCTAGATATACAAGGGTGAGTATGTAAGAGAGGCAGATTAAATTTGTTCTGGTGATGATAAAAGCATACACAATTTATCTATCCCACCAACTAAAGCACAGACTAATGATGTTTTAATAAGAAATGTTGCATAGCGTATCTACGTGTTCACACGTGTGATATTTTTCTATAACATACTACATTCCGAAACATGTTTTGAAACCACTATTACCCCCATCCCACCTCAGAAATCGAAGGATCGACTGTAGTAGCACAGCTTACCAGCGTCTGCGTCGGATCACATTGGATCAGAAGATCCTGCAAATGGTTGATGTACTCAATGGCTTTGTGCAAAGTCTTCACTTTGCTTACACGCTTCCCTCTGTAACAAAACAACGTGAAATAGAAACAAATGTTAAAAACATAAATTACGAGATGCCGAATATCGACAGTATGGTTAATTAAGCCTCTAGACTGCTGAAACAGTTATAATTAAATCTTATGTTGTGATATTTCACGTTCTCGCTGAGATACGTATGATGATGACAGTGTTCTGAGATGTTGCGACATTTAGTCTGGCAGAAACTTATTCAGCGCCTTGATGAGGGAAGTAGAACACCCATCTGACATGTCTGTCAATTTCTATCAAACTACACGGCGCAACATAGAATCTTATTTGTCCCAAGTCCTAAAGATGCAAGCACATGCTTCTGTGAAAACACATCTCTCTGTCAGATGACTCTGATATTCGTTATTGTTGTATTTATCAGTGTACTTCACTTGAATGTTTCTCCTGTCAGTAGCTCAGACTATGCAGCATTGAACGATAGCTCTCCGGGACGAGATTCGAGCCTAGGACCTCCCGAATACTCAGCAGGATTGCTAAGTTCTTCGCTGCGATGTTCAATGATTTCCTTACAGTAGCCTCATAGTACATATAAGCTAACTGTTTCATCATTTAGAATACTTTTCTTATTTACGTAAATTCAATATAGTTTCAACGTCAGTAGAAATCAAAGTCTAAAAACTCAGCGACGCCTTTCGAACTACGCTATTCGGCCAACTTCAGGTATTGTCATCGCTTAATCCGTCACACGGTGTGCAGTGCTTCAGATAAAATTATCTTCGTAATACCAACTGGACATTTTAATGTTTTTCTTTGACCGATTACATAGAGCAGAGTATTTCAGAAACTAGTAGTCGCTTAGACGGTCAAAAGCTTCATTTTAATTTTACCCTGTAATCTACGCATCGGTATCTTAAGTGTTATTTTCCCTCCAGGTTTTCCGACTAAAATTCTTTACTTATTCATCATTTCGTTACAGTCACTGTTATTATTTAACTTCTTGAAAATGTAAAACCACTTTATTTGTGTTAAAATTCGTTCTTAAGTTGTTGAAGCTACGACTTTCGTGAACTTGCTGAAACGGTAGGCCGTGGTTTTTGTTCTATATTCAATCATGCAAACGAGTAAAAGTTCGGATAAACTTGGTGCGCATTCCTATTTACCGCCTGTTTGTGTAGATTCACACCCACACACCATGGGCAGAAGCCAGGAACATGTATTAATGACCTCCGACAGTGCAGCCCGCATTGCCTGGATGTTCAGGGGTATCCTGCCTTTTAATTCAGCATAGATGCAAAGAAAAGCGGGTGTTTTAATATTTAGGTTACACATTTCAGCGGGAGATGCTGACCGGAGCTGAGACATTATACACACATTCACTGAGATATTTTGCCGCGAACATTGTCATATAGAACCTCCCATGTGTCAACGATACAGATTACGTGGAAGAACCTACGGGCTAACATAAGACTTGTTACCAAGACGTTGGGCTTCATACTTTGTACTCTCTGCCTTTTTTTAAGTTAATAAAGGATGTGATTGGTGGGGAATGTAACACACATGAGGACAATTAGAAATGCGCACATAATTTTGGCTAGAAAACCTCTGGGAAGTTGATTTCTTGGGAGAACTAGGTGTAGATCGACATTTGCTATCTTGGAGGGAAAGGTTGATAAGGTGTGGATTGGATCAGGTGTTTCATCAGTATTGGGAATTAGCCCATGGAAACAATCCTAATTAGCGGGGTATAACAATGAAAACGATAATTGGAATTTAAGTTTCCTTCCTGCAAACATTCAAGTACTGGTCGAATCCGCTGGGATCGGTTACTGCCCTAGTCGTTAAAGATACTTTGTAGAACAGTCGTGGAAAAGTACCTGTTGTTCTCGATGGGCACGACTTTACGCAGACGACTGAAAGCAGAGTTGACAGCTTGTACTCGGCGCCGCTCGCGAGCGTTTCGACGTGCTACCAGCTGCGGGGGCTTGTCGCGGTGCGGTACGTGCTTGTACGTGGCCGTAGAGACCTTCGTCGTCTTCGCCCGAGATGTGCTCCTCCTTTCTGGACATGTGCCCCTGCTGTCGTCCGGGTGTGCAAACAAAACATCGCTCCACTGGCTCGACTCCTCTACACTCACATCTGTTGTGTCTTCATCGTCCAGTAACAAGTCACTGTTCCAACAAGTTATATTCGTTTCTCCAGATATTTTTGAGATATTTTCACCGCAACAGTTAGTAGTAATGTCATCAGCCACTGATTCTCTTTCGTGAAAATTTGAAGACTTCCAAAAGTACTTTTCTGTTGTTGAAGCGTGTAATGGTGGTGGTTCACTTGTTGATACTGAAGGACTCGACCATGCCACAATGTCAGTTTTGATATTCGAGGTCGTCTTACCATTATGGCACCAGGTACAAGATGCAGGCGCTTCTTGGGAGTGCCTGATATCAACAGAACTGTTTTCATTCGCGAACATACATGGAGACAGCAGTGCCAAGTTATGGTCAAGATTTGTCATAGTTCCTAGAAGCATTAGTAGTCAACACAAAATATCAAGTCTTCTGTAAGTAACAGTACATGCATTTTAATACCACATATTAATTAAAACACGTGTATTTTACCACTGGTTCTTTAACATAACATGATCTGATCATAACCGCACATTCACAAAATATTTCTTCAATACACCATAGTACTACAGTTGTCCTTATGCACCACACGATGAAGACTTTTAAGAATGTGGAGGTACAGCTCTATGCATTCTTAATCTATACACCAGATAGAAGTGAAAACAGCTTCGCGCTTCGGCCTCTTTACCACAAGTAAAACTTCTCACACTTTCCGTTGAAGACGAGGCTGGTTTGGTGTAGAGCCGGTCTGGATGTGGTAGCAAAGAGAAGAATTTCTGCCTCTGTCGGGAATAGAAATCTAATCGTCCAGTCATTAGCCATTTACCTTTCGGGCTCTCAGCAGCACACTAAAATCCCCTGAACTGGTTAAGAATTGACAAAAGTACAAGATATTAAAGCAGTTCGTAATTTCCCTTGAAGACACAACATCACAAATACGCCTCTATGAGCTTTTGTACATCCGTTCATTTGGTACAAACCTGGGCTTAAAGGTAACCCCATAAATAGAGACGCCCTTAAAAACACGTCCGTCTGAAGTCAACGTGAGGATAGCAATGAGTTTTGAACTTGGTGCACGATGATATAGTTCACTGTTTTCGTACGTATTATGACAGACAGCTCGTGAGGCCAATTGTATCATCACGACCTCAAATTTAATCATATTGTAGGCCCGCATGCGTTTCCAACACCTGGCCAGGTGAGGAGAGAGGGTGTGAGGGGACAGAACACTTCGCTTACGTTAACCAATAATTTACAATAATCAGCTGTTCCCTAGCAGAATAGTCTCGAACTAGCGAGTGTGGTAAGTAGATGAATGAAAGGGAAATTTAGTGTTTGCTGTAGGACAGATTCATTTAAGAAGTTCGGATCTTAGCCCTATTACCAGCAAGCTTTAAACTTGCGTGTTGAAGCCAAAGTTCGTCTAAATAATTAAAAATTCAGTTCCTACTTCAGAGAAAACACTACACCACAACACATTCTCCATGATAACAATCAACTGGTTAATACTGTTTAAGGAATTATAGTTTTTTATTATGAGATTAATATAAAACCCATAAACACCCTCTTGTGTGCAAAATGCAATTACTGAATGTTGAATCAGGTGGTACATATATCAACCACTACGCTTTAGAGTTACGCGATAATTCATAATTAGATCTGGCGTCTATTCTTACAATTCCTTACGTGGGAAGGGGTGCAGAGGAGATAGGTTACTTGAGTATCACCTAAATTTCTTGATAATCTCCTAAATTTCTTGTTGAACTTTACAACAGATGTGAGTTAACATGGCACGCGACAAGCCTTCTCATAATAATGATCTGAGCTCGCTTGTTTTTAACATTCACTAGCCTTACTTTACATCTGAAATGAGATTAAAATCCAGCTGCAACCTTGAATTGCATCTGTTTTTCTCTGATGCCAGCCGCTTCATAATTTTCGTTTCTACCCCCTTGATCCATTATGTTTGAAGTTTCAATTTTTAATATCATTTGGCATTTAACTTATAATGGGCGTAAGGCTCCTTAAAACAACAAACAAAATGCAAACTATTTTTAAAAAGAGGAAAAAACGTGAATTAAATTCGTATATGACGATGATACTATTGTTGAAGTACACAACCACGTTACACATCTCTGTGTAAATAATTCAATTTATTTCTGCCAGTTAAGCGTATGTGGTTTAATGCCATTAGCGTACTAATACACATAATGCAAGACAAGGCTTGCATTCATAAATGCTGGAAGTATCCCACCACAGAACGAATGTCATAACAGTTAGATAATTGTGAATAAAAATGGTGTGCATTTTCATACAGTAATTCATTCAGTTTAATATTTGATGGCAAATACCTCGAAAACTATACGTAAAAAAATATAGGACATTTATAAACTTAGATGTTAACCGTACACAGGTTACAAACTGTATCAGCTGCATATGACCCATAATGTAAAGCTGATTATGAACAACGGATTGGAAATAAAACAGTTATGATTTATTTTGGAACTATCAGTGAAAAAGTCAGTCTGGATTATAGCCTATTTGGAAAATTATACTTGCACTTATACCCATAATGTTCGTAATAACTCAAGGTGTTATTGGATGTTCATTGTAACAGCTGGTCCAGACTGTGATTGGGGTGAATACAGCCCAGCAGGGTGTCGGCTGGACACGTGTTTCAATCTGAAGAAGGTTTGATCTTATGGCGCCGGCCAAAAAGTTAAATGCAATGCCAAACTACTACAGGCAGGCTATGCTGCAGTTTACGTGATATTTGTGTTCCCGAAAACTCCGCGTAATGCGTAAAGAGAACGTGTTTTCCACAGAAACAATGTTAAAAATTGATTAGATTTCTGAACTGATTTTAATTGTCAATTTCTTGTAACCTTCTCTGGCAATTTAAAAGTTAAATTTTAGTGCAATAATATATAAAAATCATTTACACATATACGGGTAACTCGAACAAGTTCACATCAAAATATTTTAATTTATTAAAAACATTTTCCTACTGAAGCGCGCATACGCGGAAACGTCCGCGTAGAAGATGAAAACGTTCGACTTCCGTAACGTCAGTGGATAGTCCAACTACATTCTGCAGCCCTTATTTAAAAGCTAATGGTCTCTCAGCTACTCACGAAATTGCCTATCTTTTATGGAACCGGAAATTTCATTGCAGTCACTGGACCCTGTCACAAACCACATGGTTCCAGAGCACACCACATTAAGATAATTTAAGATCCGATGTTATGTCGATTGTGGTCTTCCGGGTTATGACGCCGTGTAATCTTGTAGGTGGCTGGTTACTAACATTACGAAGCAACATATTGCTTTCATTTTTATTTCTGTCATTCGTTCTTCCGAAATGTTGCTACTACCTACAAGACTGCTTGGTGTCACAAGCCAGAACACCACAGTCAAAATCTACACCAGCGTGAAAACCTAATCTCTCGGGCATTTTAATAATATCCTACCATCTTCACCCTGGTCATCCAAGTGGTCTTTTATTTTCATGTTTTTCGACCAAAGGATTGTATGCAGGTATCAGACTACTTAATCTTAATTATACCACGGCAATTAAAAAAATCAAACCACGCATCGTATTGTACCGAGTGTTTCTGTTTCCATAAATATTTTGTTAAATACGTTGGTCCTATTCCAGTTGTTTACGAGTAAATATTTTATTCGTGACAATATATTTATTAACTCAGAATTTTTAAGTTCTCAGTAAATGCTACAATTTGGACCAGTCAACTTTCTTTCTTCAGACGTTTCGGTACATTTGTACACTTCTCCACGACTTAATGATTCTTAGGTTATTCAACGACACTTCACCAATCGCAGAAGTTGCATAGAACAGAATGAGACGGCAAGATAAATGCTAAGTAGATAAAACATTAGTAAGAGGTGATGGTGGTTTATTTTAAGATGCATTTCAACATTCCCCTGGGGAGATTTCGGGAAATCATGGAAAAAGCTTCACTTAGGACAGGCTGATTATAATCTGGTCGAGAGCCGAACTAGGTATCTACCAAATACAATTCTAGAGCAATAAAGTGACACAAACCTGTTAACGCAATTTCCTGAAAAGGCGTAACTCGAGTTGAGACAGCAATTCCAGATTTTTAATGACATCATTGTGCCTAGAAATTTACTTCTCACGTGTATATATAAATGTTATCTTTTAATTAATCTGTTCATAAAATATTAACGTTTAAAAGCGAACAGTAGAACAACATTCGTTATATTTCTGCTTTCGTGAAATACGACTTGATAAACGGAAGTCTTGCACTGGTAGCTTATGATGTGTACAGATAACTGAGACACGTATATTAACGAAGTAACGAATACATTAATTTAGTGGAATGTTTGTTGTAGTTCACTTCAAAATCGTTTGTCTTCCAGCCACGTATTTAAACATGCAAACATTTGAATAAGTTACTTTACAAAACTACAATTTATCGCAGCGTCACCACCAAGACTGTTAAAAATTTCATCATTCACATAGACAGGAAAATTATTTTGTTGGATTAAAACTGCTTTATTAATGTAATGTACAGAATAAATTACAAACGAACTCTCTTCAGACATTTCCTTAATTAGTGAGGAAATTTCCGTAAGTTATTCTGGATATCGGTGATCACCTGAATTTATAAAATTTAAATCAATCTTTGTAATAAATATCTACAGTTTATTTATCTAAATAACATCATTCTGAGCTATATTCAAATCTTTTGCATATAAAGTTATTTATCTGGAATTTGATACAAGCACTGCTACTGACAAACATGAAACACAATTCCCTTTATTTAAATAATAATGTGACGGACAGTTATTCGAGTCCCATTCCAGTTAATAAGAAGACAAATAAATCCCCACTTAATGGTACCTGCACCTTGTCGTGGTGGTGGGGCTTGAGTACCTCAGTGACCCCAAGAGCTATGCTGGCGGTAGCATAGCTACTGGTAGGGCCTCCCTAGCCAGATTGGTTGAGGGGGAGAGGTCAGACTAAGACAGGTACCCTGGTCCTCCAGGTTGGGGGTTGGTCGCAAGGCTAACGACCTTGCACTGTAAAAAGGAAGATGTTTCGAAACCTCAATCAAAGCCTCGGACAGACGGACCTAACGGAGGACCGAATGGAAGAGGAGAATTGAGGAGGCCATGGACCGAATACGGACCGGAGAGCCATAGAAGAAGAAGAAAAACACAAATTATATGTGCAAGTACAACTGCTTTATTGTTACTAAAACAAAAGAATAAGAAAACCTTTCAATAAAAATTAAATTAGTTTAATCTTTATAAAGATTATGAAGAGTTCTGTAACACAACTGATCCACAGCATGTTCATAAACACTTTAAAAATATACTTCACAGCTTTTTTAAAAATATCTCATTGATTTAAGCAAGGTGGTATATCAGTTTTTATAGTATAAAAACTCAACAGGGTTATGTTTAAAAGAAGAATTTACAAGTTTCAAAATTTCCATGTACAATCTTCTGATACGCAGTTTGCCAGAAGGACTTTGTCCACGAACACCCTATTGCTGACTTTTCACATATTCACCTACATTTCATAACAAATATCACATTTAAGAAACTATCTTTCATGTACAATATTAGATTTAAATTATATAAACATATATTATTAAATTAATATTTAGTGATGGAAGAGAAGAAAATATTCCCTGCTTCCATCAGTCGTAATCATTTCAAAAATAGCTCATATTTTCATAAGCAATGGGGAAACAAAATTTATCCACGTGCAACTTAACTGAGACAAAATATGAAAAATAAAGACTTTCTTCTGCCTGCCTCATTTTACTTTTCTTTCTTGAATTATTATTTGTTCCGCACTGAATTAACTGTATAAAAATGTATAAACTCATTCAGTAAACAGGAAACGGGACGATAACATCCGTGGTCGCAAAATCTCCATTACATACGTTTAAATGTCACGTTCGTTTTTCTTCGAGGATATTCAGCCAGGATTCTCATTCTACATATAAAAACACAACGAATCAAATGTTTGAGATGTTCTAGAAGAAACCTGAATATACAAACATAAAAATTATTTATTTCATTGTATACTTTAATTTTTATAAAAACTTAAAAAAAATGTTTTGGTTCAAGTGACTTAAACGGTTTTACATAATTCTCTGACGCGAACCACTCATTATTTTTGCAGGAGCATTTTCTCTGCCCATTTGGTATCCCCCCTCAATCTACGGCTTTTCTAGCAAACTAAATGCAAGTTAAAGAATAGAATTACTTTTACTCTGTATAATAAAAATAATATGACACAGACGCTGCGAAGACCTTATTTGCCAAACACATAACAAATTCTGGCTGTATTAGAAGCACAGTAACAATTACCTAACAGATTATAAGAGAAGCTAACTTTCAGTGTACGTGGATACATTACAATACGTTATGTATGTTCTGTTACAATGGTTTAATTAATGCTTCTTGTTAGAAGAAATTATCACATTTATTTTTCTATCCAAGAGTTTATGTTGTTTCATTTTTACAAGTAGTGCATAATTAAAGTTTTTATTTCATACGAGGGGTGTATACAAATGATTTAGACTAACATGAATTATGTGATCCTTGATGGTGGTGGCTCCCAGGTTACACTTCGGCCTGTTCCACATATTCTCCCTGGAGGTCGAAGCACCATTGCCATCTCTCTGGCAATTTCCGTATTGCCTCATTAAACCATTGTTTGGGGGTGTCTCGTACCCACTCCCTGACAGCATCATGTAAGGCGTCACTATCGGGGAATCGGTGACCACGCAGGGGATTCTTCATCTTACGGAAGAGGGCAGGTCGGGGGAATAGGGCGGGTGTGGGAACAGGGTGAACCCCAGTGACTGCACATGCAACTGTTTTCAATTGGGTGACAGGCTTCACATGTGACGATGAAACAGTGGAAAAGTGATCCAGCAGTGGTCTTCCAAGAACATTAAGAACTCCGCAAATGATTCAAAGAGTGTCGGAACTGATCCCCTGCATGGTCACAGATTCCCCGATAGTGACGCCTTACATGATGCTGACAGGGAGTGGGTACGAGACACGCCCAAACAATGGTTTTGTGACATCAACCTCCAGGGAGAATATGTGGAACGGGCCGAAGTGTAATCTGGGAGCCACCACCATCAAGGATCACATAATTCAGGTTAGTCTAAATCATTTGTATACGCCCCTCGTAATTTATATTTATTAATCATATTACTTCACACCATCTGACAAAATGGCTTTGATGAATAATGATGACAATTCGTCTCAAGATCAGAACTGTTCATGAGAATGGATAATATCCAAGTCATTTATGCTACATAAGTAAGATATTTAAATTAGGGCCAATTCTAAGACATGAACCAATCACAAGGACTCATTGATAGGTTATTACTGATTCCTTTCATTACTTCTGACTCTTCTATAAGCATGTGTTGTTTGTACACGAGGATTTTAAGTGACAGTCATCCTAAAACAGGATTATCCCAATGCAGCTTTATCCTGCAGATCTGCCTGCCATCTTCATAACACTGCTTGCTGAAGAACTGCTATGCCTGCAGGAGAATCTACAATGCAAAAATTGTAACATACACAATTCAATATTATACAATATGGCAGCAGCACCCAAATATACAACACCACTAACACCAACTGGACACAATCTTAAGCCACTTTCATCCACCTCCAATCCTCATAATTTATCTCCTCCAGATCCATATTAATGTTATCCTCCTGTTTCTTGTTCAGTCTTCCAAGCAAATATTTTCCAAGATGTTTCCCCACCATAACTGCCTCTGCTACCTTAGTATTAAGCCTGACCCACTGTAGTCTATTAGATTTCACAATTTTCATAATACTACATCCATCCATCTGGATCACAAAGTTGGTAATATCCTAAACTACTCACTTCATATTTGTTCGATCCGAATTTTCTCCAGATCATTCTATTTCCAAACACCTATAATTTATGTTCTTCCTTCAAAGGAAGCAATCATGTTTAAAATTATTTTACAGAGTACCCATATTACTGTATAGACAGCTGTAATAACACAGGAGATAAAACAACAACAATAATTTAATCAATTTAATTACCCATTTAGGAAAATGCAAATTTTCCTTTCACATTTCTTACCTTACATTAAACTCGACAGTCAGCAATTACTATTCATTCATTTACAGATGCTGATGCTGATGCTGATGCCGAGACACCATTTGCAATAATGTCAGCGTAATATTCACCAAACACAGCACGGTTGTGGGAGACAAGGCGAAGAAACTGCCCTGAAACAGCTGCCAACTCTGTCTGAAGTGACGACAGTCCAGGTGGAACGCGCAAGGGGACTGCTCTTGATAATGAGATAGTCTGCTGAATAAATTCTCGTACTCTCACACCTACGCAAGTAAATTTCAGATTTGGGAGGGGAGGGAGAGAAAGAGATAGAGTGAGAGATATAATCACTGAAAGCAAATAAAAGTGTACTATAGCAGCCAGCAAGAGGAAGAAAATTTCAATCAAGTTAACTTACGAACAAGCTCTCTTATCTTATGATCATCCTTGACAATTTCCACAATTTGCCCCTTGAGCAGCTTTTCTGATGTAGAATCAAGTGGCTTGAATCCATACGTCTCCAAACCTTCAGCTACCTCCATGATAACTTGTTCAGCAATGTTGGGCATTATTTTTTCTAGGTCCCTGAAAGTACAACAGATAACTAACTCCACAAGCAGAGTTTTTCTTAAAGAAGCTAGCAGTTACTTGGCTAGTCCAGAAATTCCCAGCCTTTCATAGAACCCAAAGGTGCATTATTGTGCTCAGAAGAGTCTGTCACCATTTCCTATCCTGAGTTATACATGAATCTACTCGACACCCTCACCTTCTGTTCCTTTAAGACCAATTTAACTCACAGGAAAGAAATATGTCTGCAACTGGTTTACATTCTTCTTCCTCATCCACCTCCTCCTAAGACTCTTCATCTGTGTTATCCCACAGCTGCTGCTGCTGCACAATTTATTCTTCCTCCATGAGACATCTTTACTAACACAATGTTCCCATCTTGATCTTGGTCTCCCACTTGGGTATTTTCCTTTTACTTTACTGTTACAAACCTTCTTCTAATACATTCTTTGTTCATCCATACTATCTTACTGCTGTCACTTATTAACCTGCCTTCCAAGGCACTTATATAATTTTTTCATTTCTTATTGTGTTTCAGATTTTCCTCTCTGCTCCTTAAAAATCTCACCTCTGCTGCCATTAATCTGCTAGTCTGCCTTGGTCCATGTCCAAGTTCCTGCTCTATGTATTAATACTGACATGCAGCACCCTCCAAATAGGCATATTTTACACTTCTTTGGGCATTTACAGAGTATGTCTCTCACTACCTGATAAAATTTTGTCTGCATTCTTTAATCTTTCTGTAATTTATTCTATAACACTTCTGCAAGCCACTATATGACTACCTAAGTACTTAAAGCTATCAACTTACATACCAGAGGATACTTCTGTGCAACAAAGGAACGATAAAATATGTATGCAGAACCTTGTTCTGACATGTCTCCTTAATTTTCCTTTGATATTCTTTAAATTGAATATTATAATAATCTCTAGAGGTCTCGCCATATTTACAGCAGATAACACTGGTATTTATGTCAGCAGACTATTTCTTGCACAGTAAATATTATTTAACCGCACTTAATGGTACCTGCACCTTGTCGTGGTGGTGGGGCTTGAGTGCCTCAGTGACCCCAAGAGCTATGCTGGCGGTAGCATAGCTACTGGTAGGGCCTCCCTAGCCAGATTGGTCGAGGAGGAGAGGTCAGACTAAGACAGGTACCCTGGTCCTCCAGGTTGGGGTTGGTCGCAGGGCTAACAACCTTGCACCGTAAAAAGGAAGATGTTTCGAAACCTCAACCTCAGACAGACGGACCTAACGGAGGACCGAATGGAAGAGGAGAATTGTGGAGGCCATGGACCGAATACGGACTGGAGAGCCATAGAAGAAGAAGAAATATTATGTAAAGGGAAAAAACATTCCAGTAATGTGTAATGTTACTCACTTGTTTGTATAAATGTTCTCCAATAGTACAGTTATATGTTGTTTGAGTTTATTTTTGAAAGCAGCAACTCCTTGGAGAGACTGTGCTGTACCAGCAGTAACCAGCAGGACTGATCCTATGACAACCAAATGATAAAACCTGTTCCCTAAGTCAGTGAAACGGGCCTGATCCATCATAAGAGTCTGGAAAGAATTATTTATTGCACATAAACATACAAAATTCAAACTTGGACTAAAAATAATTTATGCAATAAAATCTCTTGCCTTATGTATCAGATGGGTGAGACATGTAACATACTTATGGAAAGTGAAAAATGCATACACAATTTTGGTCAAGAAACCTCAAAAGAAGAAACCACTTAGGAGAAGACCTAGGTATATATGGAAGAATAATACTGAAGGTCTCAGAGAAACAGGGTTAGGTGGGAAAGGACCAAACTGGTTCAATATAGGATCCAGTGACAAAACTTTGTAAACACAATAAAGAACCTATCGATTCCTTAAAAGAAGCTAATTTCTTGACCTTATAAACCTCAACACAACAAGGGTGCCAGAGCATACTCATGTTTATGTAGTTTACTAACCCAGATGATTCTGGATGAAGATGGAATGAAGAATGTTATAACAATGAAACTTCTACAACTGTATGGCCATGTAAAATAATGGATAGAATAAGGGAGAATAAGGGTACTGGAAAGTGCATTAGGATTAAGATTTAAAGGAAGGAAACCCATGGGATGACCCTGAACAAGATGGTTCAGCCAAACACTAAAAGATATCAAGAACAGAAAGAAACAGCTGGTAAGAAACAGAAAAGAAGAGAAGATTACAGACTTTCATTCATCAACCTGTATAAAATTAAAACAATGCTCAAATAAGAAGATACATGATATTGCCAATTATATTTCTCATTTTGTAGTTTTGTGTCTTCTTCAGTCCAAATATTACACTCTGCAGAAACTGACAAATATTCTAAAGTCAATGCTACTTGTGGTACCTCAGGATATGGATTCAAGTCATCCCATTCTAGCAGTTCCAGATAAGCTTCTTCCAATATACATGCTGTGAGATTATGAATTGCAATCTTGTCCTCACTGACTATTACATCATAATTTCTTGCATTCATCAGATGCTGCAGTAACCACTTTCGAGTATACTGCAAACCATCTACAAACATAAATATTAACTAATTATAAAAACCTAAATATAATTTCAGATTTTTTGTATCCCCAGAAAGAATTCACATTTTATATATATGGATATGCGAAAACTAACATTTTTAAGCATATCATTTAATTTTATTCATGAAACCCCAAGAAAATGTACTTACATTACAAGAACAAATCAGGAGTTTTATATTACTGCAAACAGAAGACTCAAGAAAGGTGTTTTCAATAACGGAACTTTTCCCATAAATGCTAAAAAGTGCAGAATAAACATTTTAAAAATTTCATAAATTCTCATTGTTCTCTATTAACAATTATGCCAGAGTCTGAGAAAAGCAAAACTGACCTGTCTGAATTTTAAGAAACTCTGCAAATTTATTCTTCTCATAATCCACACTTATCGCTATGATGTCTGGCCGAAGCACGTTGATGGTGAAATTTGCCATATCCAACTTCATAATATCCAATGTCTATGAGGAACGGAAAAGATTTTTGTTCAGTATAAACAAATTACAAAAACGCTGAAACAGATTAATACAGTATACCAATTTAGCTAAATCTGAAATTACATATCAAAAGTACAAAACAGTAATTGTATGAATTCCAATTACAAACTGCACACAGACAGTATCAGTTCAGTGATGTGGCACCACTAACCTGTGGGACTCGACTAACATTCAAGTGGCAAGTGTCTCATCTGTGCAGTAGTGAATGCTTACAGTACTGACCTTTGTGGATTGTGGTCTTCTGAGTTGTGACACTGTGTTGTCATGCAGGTGGTTATCAGTGATATATTCTACTGAAACACCGGTAACCACCTACAAGGCTATATGGCACCACAATCCACATTTCTGGTGCCATGAAAATGTTCAACTCTTGTATACACAAACCCCTTGCCTCACTATATCAATTTACTGCAACCTAATGCTATCAGACCTGTTGATATAAATGTTCCAAATACAACTGTATGATATAAATTCATAAATTTTAATTTTATAAAGAAACAAGTACATAGCATTGACAACAAGCTTCATAGGACTCGGAGATTTCTGTCTTCTGAGTTGTTGCGCTGTGTAGTCTGGTTAACATCGACCAGACTACACAGCGCAACCCATAAAACAGAAATCTTCATACTCACCGCTGTGAAAACCTCAAATCTTACATTCATAAGACTTATTTTACCAGGAGGCATCCAGCACCTGTTGGCTAAATGAGGTCATGCCTCAAACATTGCGTTACTTTACATGATTTGAAGTTTTCACATTGATTGAATGCAATGACGTCTTCTTGGGTGATCAGTCATGTGTGAATGGAATTCATTTACAATGTTTTGGAGATATTCTCATGCGGCTGATCACCTGATAAAATGTCAGTGCTTGTGTTAATTTGTGTGACTGGGTCAAATACATATCCTTGGGCTGATTTCTACTGAAGTTCCTCTGTGTGTACTTATATATCAAGTTTTTCATGAGTTTCTTTTGCATGTAACTTACTTCCAGTATTCCTTTAAACATTGGCACAACTCCTTGAATCTGAGTGAGTTCGCTGACTTTCTCATCTCTAATTGGAGCACACAACTTCCCCATTAAAGATATCACATACTGAGCATAGTGCTGGAATCAAATAAAATGTAGAGGTAGCTTGCACACAGAACATCTTTACATACCGGCACCAAAACAAAACAAGTGATGTGCGAACAGGGTTTTTTAAGGCGACTCAAGTTCGAACCAAACAATATTAAAATTCTCGAGTTGAGTTTAAGTAAAAAAAATCACCTATTTTGTTAGACACCAAACAATAAACTTCACTAAATACACACTATTTAGCAATGAAAATCAACAAAACTTTATAAAAATAAGCACATGACATGACAAGAGATAAATATCACAGAAAATGGATGGGTAGCAGTTTCAGATAAATAATAATAACCAAGTCTCATCACATACCTGGAAGTCAAGAATCCCCTTTTCAGCTTGCTGTCTGATAAGATCTGCATCCAGTATCTCCAAAATATGTTCTTTTAATTTTGTCTGGTAGGGCAAAAGCAGTAACATGAAGTTCTGGAAACAAATAAGTATATGATGTATAAAGTGAAGATTTCGCGGCAACAGAAGTTTATGAAAGACTCCTTGGTTACAAGTCGTATCAGATGGCTAAATGGTGAATAAACCGTATCTTCTGCCAATGTTTCGAGAACAATATCTGCTCTTATTAGCAGGGATGCCTGGTAACTAGTCTGATCCTTTGTTCCGCGCTCGCTGCTGGGAATAAGTATATGGTAAGACTAACAGCAGCAGAGATGAGATTTTTAAGTGTTGCTGGGAAAATCAACAGAGAGATAATAAGAAATGAACAAATAGAGGTATAAACACCTTGGAAGGCAAATTAACAGAAAATGGAACAAGATAGCACTGGCACATTTTAAGAATAACCGAAGACAGAATCCCCAAAGAAGGTATTGAACACAAAAATAAAAGAAAATGCCCCAGAGGATGACAAAGATCGAGATGGGAACAACAGGTTAAGAGATATCACATGGAAGGAATATCATTGAAAGCAACTGAGATGGTGAAAAAGTTATGGGAAGAGACAGAGGCATGGTTGTCAGACAGCCCACATAAAGCAGTTTTGTAACTCTTTATGTTATTCCTCTGCTTAGTAAGTACTTCACCAAACACTGCAAACTAATAGAATAACTGAACCAATGCAGTGTAAAAGGGGATAAAAAGATATGAATACCAAATTTACATAAACATTTTGGACAAACATTACCTCTTTTACATCTTCCAATAAAACCATTGCTTGTGTAAAATTTGGAGGCACTTCCTTCAGTTCTGCATCCAGTTTCTCCCAAAAAGCTCTATGCAATGTCTCCTTAACCAGTTTGTGAATGCTGTTGAGCAAAATTACATTAATAAAATTACTTGAGAGATTCTTCTTTGTTGACTCAATTACAGTTTCAATATTTGTACCATAAGTATGGTTTACTGGGCAGTACCCTGAAACACATCCCACCAAATATCAACAAACCTAAGACTAAATACAGTGACACATTTTCCACAGTGTTTTCACGGGGACCAAGACTTCTGAATATTAGAGGGAAAACAATTCAGCATATATCATTGTCTGAAATTACAAAATATATTTGTCCTTAGGTTCTAATAGCTAGAGCAGTGGTCTCCAACGCAGTGCCCGCGGTGCCATGGCGCCCAACAAGGCTTTTTTTGGGTGCCCGCGTTGTTACGGAAAGAGGTTATACTGAATAATGAAGGCCGTTCAACCACGAACATTATAAAATCAAAGCACAGATCTTGACGATTGTTTGCGAGCAGCAACATCATCCTACACTCCCAAATTTGAAAAACTGGCCAATGAAATGCAGCGCCAAGCATCACACTAACTTCCCACTTGAGTAATAATAATTATAGTTATAAAACTACGTATTTTTGATCGCATGGTTTCTTGTATCATTAAACGTCGTGTTGTTTTGCATATTATTTGGTGTCCATATCTTATTTGTCCAGAGAAAAGAAAATTTGCCTTTGTTAATTGGTTGGTGCCTGCCACGATCTCATAAACTCTCAAATGTGCCCGTAGGCACAAAAAGGTTGGGGACCACTGGGCTAGAGTTTAATGTGTAACTTTAATTTTCATGGACAATCTGCATCAAGTATTAAAAAAGTTCCAACATTTCAAAAAAACACTGCAGATGCCATCTTCAGGACAAACATCTGTGAAACTTCAGTGGGAGGTGAGTGATGTGATTGACTAAATAGGTGATTGCAGCGCTATCCAGTTTCTTATTGGGTGCACTGGGGCTCCAGAATAAAAACAAAATTCAGAATAGAACTGAATTCTTTTAGAATGAATCCTTGACATGATGATACAAAATTCAAGTCTGTATGACAGTATATCCAGAAAAGTTTAATAATAGACCAAGTCTTTGTGTATTCTTCTGAATTTTATTATTATCAAACATAGATTCACACTTAAATTAATATACAAAAATAATGTATAAATCATAAATGATTTATAAATAAGACCCATACAAATCCCATCCCCTTACAGAATTATACCATACCTGTTATCTGGAGGATCAACTTTCTGTAATTTGAAATCCTTCTCAACAGCAATCTCATGAGCAAGTGCCATGTTATTCATACCATTGGCTGCTGTCATAATTTCTTCCAAAGTCACAAACTTTGGTGGTGAAGCTGCTATGCCTGGGATAACAAACCCTTGTGCAGTTTTCTGTCTACAGGATATAAAGAAAGACACAGTAGAGGTTTCTCTGCATTATCTTGGCAGACATCCACTGCATTCAGCTTTCTTAGCTCTTATTTCTGCAGTAATAAACTCCAACTAAACTAACAAACAAACTCCAAGGAGCAGAGTCAATTTTGCAGAACTAATAATGACTTATGAAGATTTTTGTCTTCTGGGTTGTTGCGCTGTGTAGTCTGGTCGATGTTAACCAACGTTTCAGAGGTCACACTGCCTCTGTCATCGCCCTGATGAAACGTTGGTTAACATCGACCAGACTACACAGCGCAACAACCCAGAAGACAATAATCTTCATACTCACCACTGTAAAAACCTTAAATCTTACATAATAATGACTTAGTTATCCAAGAAAGTCCAACCTTTTATGGGAAACAAAGGTTCATTACCATGTTAAATAGCCTGCTACTGGTCCCTGTCCTGGGTCAGATGAATCTAGTCCACACTCTCACCTTATTTCATTGATACATGTTAATACTGTTCTCCCATCTATATCTATGTCTTCTACATGGTATTTTCTAAATTGAAAGTAAATATAAATAATAAAGTGTGGCATACCCATCAGACTAATTTTAAACTGTAAACTGCCACCTGTGTACAAAACATGGAAGAGTAACATAATTTCGTTTTTGATCAGATTCAGTTCTTCGAACGTGTTTTGTTTCATCAATATCAATGAGGCAACTGAATTTAAAACTTAAACAGACACTTGAAATGTATCTAGATTACAAATCTTTTGTAGTTATAATGATTATCCAAGAATTAAATTTTTTCCTTCAATTTTTAACTCTTCTTATTGTTTTTCTTCATTCTCTTCATATCCATTCATTTTCTTCTTCAACAAATAAAAATGTCTGTAAATTCCATCCATAACCTCCCCCTCTTTACACCTTAATGCCACCACTTTCATCATTCTTTGAAATCTGGTAATTAAACACATCAGAAATACAGCAGCCCTTCACACCAACACCAGGGCTAAGGCCAGTGGGAAAATGGGGAGGGTGTGGGGAGCAGTTCTTCAGAGATATACATAAAGTTCCATGATGTAGATTTCCAGGTGAAAAATAAGTATGATGTATGAAGATGGCTGTATTCTGCACTGTGCAGTCTAGTAGATATTGATGTTTCAGAGGAATTGCCATGATGGAGGTCATAACCTCCTCTGAAACATAAGTAAATATCTACTAGACTACAGGGTGCAACATCCCAGAAAACAGTCACCTTGATATTCATCTCCATGAGAATCTGGAATATCACCTAGTATGTTGTACTTTTATTGTATAAAAATGCAAAGAACTATACATGAATAATATATTGGTGGATGAGTGAAAATGACAATAGTGGAGTCTCAGGTTGTACTGCAGATGACTTAAATGACGTAAACAGAGATCTATGGCAGAATTAGGTGAAAACCGTTATGAAAGCACTGAATATTCATGATTAGATACTCCTGTTCGTTTAACAGTATACATATTATTAATGATGAACACTCAAATTATGGCTGTCAAGGAATTACTGTTTTATCTTCTTCCCTTGTCTCATCTGACTTTTGACTTCAGGCTCACTGCTGTGAAAACCTCAAATCCTACTGACTTCCCACAGTTTATGCTGAAAATACCATCTGGTGTGTTTCACCACTTGCCAGAAAATTTTCACTGTTGCTCTCAGTGCACCAAAATACAATCTTCAGATCGGGATTCAAATTAACTGAACTGACACTATCATAATACAATGTATTTACTAATATTTCCAAGGTCCACACCATAACCATTATTAATGAACAAAGGTAACTATACCTCTTTCCCTGGTCAGATTTTTCTTCATTGCTGGCTGCATCCTCACTATCATAGCGTTGTCTTGAGCCACCTCCACCTGCTGCACCACCCCTAACATCCATGGCATATTCAAAACCCTTTGGTGTTATGCCAGGGGTTGGAGATTTATCTTTTGATGAGTCCCCTTCACCTTTCCCTTTTCTGTCCATACCTGATGTTTGAGGACTATAATGTGATTTTAATAACATAAAATGAAACTCATTAAATGTACATGAAAAAAAGTGTCAAACACTGAACTGCAGAATCAATATATGCATCAGTTATTTCTTAGGCCATCACAGGTTCATGCACAGCAGAAAGGATGTGCCCCAGTGTAGCAGCTAAAAAAGTTATTATGTTAGTACAATAGCTTTAAGAGATTCCTTAGCAATTCACATACAAACCAAACCCTAACAGTACAATTGGGGAAGAAGAAGAAGAAAAAGTTGACAGTGGAACCACGGTTCCGGAGAATATGACGTAAATACGTCTCTAATGAAATGTAATGTAATAATTCTTATATAAGAAAAGTACTTGTGATATTCTAAAACGTTTTTACCAGCACAAAATTATATAGTCTACGAGGCACTTCTTCTACAAGCGATTCACAGCTCAGCTCTTTCAGGAATAACGAAAGCGGATTGTTGACGGCAGTAATGCAACACAACACTGCCGAGTAAACAGATGACGTTTCTTAGATAACAACAATGCACGCAAGCTGACCATTGTTGTCGGTCAATATTTACACATTCTTGATATGGATCTTACACGGGTTCGTTTCACGTTTTTGCCGAATGGCCCTTCCGTATAGACGTATTTACGTCAAAAAAAATCCAAATTCAGTGACAACAAGGGACTGTGCAAATCAATAGAGTTTATGTTACTTAACTGTAATTAAACCTTATAAATGATAAGCTACTTGTAAAGTTGTTTTGTGTGTATTCAGTACTTATGTAACTAACAGTCAGTTATAATTTACAATCAGCGTGACTCTAAGGCTTGATATTTTACTTACAGTAAGGAATTTACATACAGTATGTATGACTACGTAACAAGCAGTTCTTTAATAGATCTTACTGATCTGGCACTGTTATAAATTCAATAACTGGTTCAACACACACACAATAATGTTGCACTTTTAGAACACTGTAGCAGTGACACAATGCCCTATGCGAGTCTTGCTGATACTGACGGTAACTAAATGCTGAATAAACTGCAGTGAAACTACTGGATTGCCATGAGAATAAGGTCGAGCTGGCTGCTTCTAAAATAAAACTTCGTTAAGTATGAGGAACTACAATACACACTTCCTAGCCAGTGGCCTCAAGTAAGGGGAAAGTTTCACCAATAAAGTTGCTTGGAAAACAATAAAGGCATTAAACCCCGGTGTCCAAATTCACACATATAACCTTCTAACTACGGTCAATACTTTCCTCTTTTCATTATTATAAGCACAAAAGCAATCATGCTTACCACAACGAACTAATTTTCAAACTCTTCTCGTTTGTTGTTCACAACCCAACTTGCACCACAACACAATGGATCAGCTGTGTTCTAGGATGCTTATGTGAATGACGCCATCGTTTGGCGGCCTTCCAAATTAGAACTCATGGCCAGCGCACTTTCAGAGAAATGTCCCACGTTCAGGGACAATACAACAAAAATCATTACCACCACGGTACGTATTTTTTGAGCAGATGTTCGTCATTCAACCCTTCTAGTAGTCACCGTGCTCAGACAAGCCCGCCAATCGCTTTGGTCAATGCCGTATATATGATATGACAAATGCTACTGCTGTCCATGTATTTTTGCTATTTAGTAGCCATTATGAACTGAAATCAATTAGTAGATGCAATAAATTTTGTAAAACAGTGACATATATGACTGGTGCTTGCATGTGTCTTGGAGAATTTGATTTTATGTGTTCATAGGATTGCGACGTTTCTGTATCAATTACGAGTTTGCGCTTTTGAATGTTTGTCTGAAATGGTATAGGACTGTTAACTACCAATCAAATGCATTGAGAACGCTTTCCATTTGTGCTGAAGAATAGATGCAAAGCTGAAAACCACAGAGTAAATAAGTGATAAGTGCAATTTAGGATTTCACAGGAATATGCCACTCTTGCCATCTGGTGTAGCTAGGAGACACTTGTTTGTGCAGGTGTTCTAAAAGGATAAAAACACAGCAGCAGTTCACCACTGCCATCTGCCATCATTTTGAACACCTACACCAGATTCGCAAATTTGCCAAGTGCCAATGCTGATTGATGCAATTAAATGTCTTTATTTCCTTCATAAAAAATGTGTATATATATTTTTTTGGGATATTGTTTATATACCACTGGTATATTATGCCCTTTGTAGTTTTTAGGTGTTCGGTTAAGGTTTTGCATAGACCAAGAATAACTTATGGGCTGTTTGACATTTTATGTCGTTTTGTAATCCAAGTGGTCGTCCTGACAAATTCTCATGGCCTTATTAATTGCAGTTTCGAGAACGGATGGATTGATTTTCATGTAATTTAACATGGAGCATATGATATTAGAGCCTTGTCCATAACAGTACTTTAAATTTCCTACGGCTGATAACGCCAGTGTGGTGGATGCTCAAAGATGTTTATGCATAAAATGTGACGCAAAGAATGTTTTTTTTAATTACTGTGTGCTCCAAAGATGACATTTCCAGTCTTGCTTTAAAAGTTCTCAAATGTGGTGTTCAGTGCGCAGAACCGATTCTCGGGAGTTGCTAAGTCCAGCCCGTTGACAGACTTTTCAAAACCTTGGCTGTACTGTTGTCACTGTAACCGATATTAACAAAATCCTGTACATTTCAAGTTGTTTTTGTTGGATAATACCTGAACAAAGCAGTAAACTTTAGCCACGTTATAGTATGCGAAGGATGGAGATTTATTTCACTCAAAACTCAACACTCAACATGGGCTATTACGTAGTCTTTTGAATGGCGTTTCCTCTAGATTGAGATCTATAAATCAGTGATAAAACATACCATGCAACGGATGTGCAATTATACTTTACATATTTATTTTACTTCTATTATTATTTGAAGAAGAACAGGAAATACATTGTGCCAAAATGTCGCCAAATTTCTTTATAGGTATTGTTAGTTACTTTTTCCAATCTGATATCAGTTTTATGACAAGGGCATTGTCAGTTATGTGACAGTGTCCTTCCGGCAAACAATAGACACGATTTTTGTAATGGCCGTAATCTGTGCACGTAAAAAAGTGAATAAATAGACTTGAATGGTGGTGAAAAAGATGTCTTCACTTCATGGTCTCACAATTGTTTGAAGTATCGTTTTGTGAGGTGCACGTTCTTTTGAGATCTACCTGTACTCTCGTGTTAACATCACTGATATTCGTTATGCTGAAATATAGTCCTTTATTCCTTTTTATTTTTGATACGTGTAGTAGATTCATGAATACAATATTTGTATACTCCGGTGGTGTAGTTATTGGTTATCAGTGGTACAGATGATTCATTTTCCACCGGATATGAAATTAACACTTGTTAAAATTCAGTTCCTACCTCAAAGAAAACAACATGTCTCAATTACAAAAGATCAGTTGGTTAATGCTGTTTATGGAAATAATCGCTACTTATTTTGAGAACCTCATGATCCCTATAATTACATTCTGTGGTCAAAACTCAGTGTTATTGAATGTTAAATAAGTTAACACATATAATTCCCAAAGAGATTATAAGTATTAAATACTCGATTATTATTAAGGTAATGCAACAAAAGTAAACTTTATTGTAAATATATATTTGAAGTTAATCTTAGGAATGGATATACAGATGATCAAGATTTTTCCTTTACGTTGTGTTGCGTTATACGCAATGCATACAGAGTATACAAAATGGGGGGGGGGGGGTTCTTGTTTTTCAGAATAGTTTTTGACTTCTTCAGTAATTATCTGACCATAGGAAGAAGAGAGTTTCTGATGTAGGGCGATCGAAGTATATATATATATATATTTTTTTATTTTCCACGTTTGAATTCCACGTTGAAACTGTAGCAGCTTTTGCCCGAATTGCAATCCATTGTGACTGTTCCTGTGTACTGTCCAGCAGCCAATCGGAATTTGCTCTTGTGACTACTCACATCTATCTTCTGACCCTGAGGAGCACAGATTTTGTTCTGCAACAAAGACAAAATATTGTAGAAATTGAGTGTAGTAACGCGCAGTCTGGTAGAAGTTTACCAACGTTTCTGGGTCCTTACTGCCACCATCATCAGGACGATGAGTTAACTTCTACCAGACTATACGGCACTGAAGCCAGAAGACAGCCACGACCTTAAGACAAAACACAATGGGACTACACCACACATAATGCCAATAATAAAGCAGGATTCTCAATGTTGGTACCACACATCATCATTTTTCATAGAAATGGAACCAACAGAAAGTCAGTTAGTCGTTTGATATTTGTATCGCTTTGGTATTGACATAGGAAAAATAAAATAATTGACGGAATACGTCAATAAAAGAAGATTGAAGCTGGTAAAGATGAATGTTGTGTTGTATGCACTTTAACTAACTCTTGTACACTTCATTACTTTGTCCTAATCCCCACTTACTCCCACACATTTCCACTTACTTCCTTAACTGGACAGGTTGGGCCAACGTTGTACTTTTTCAAATTGGTTGCTACGGTTGGATCTTTGGATGCTTTTGATAATTCTTGACAAATATCCTTTTCTCCTTTAAATGGTACCATCATTCCCCTCTTTTTGACGTCATATATCAACTGAAAATAAACAAATATACTAAATAAATAAATAAAGGCAAAATTGTCCTTATACTTTATTATGTCTCACTTTCTTTAACAATCAATAGAAATCTTAATGCTTTTCTTGTAATCTCAATGCAAACAAGGATTATTTCCAAAAGAATCTTCGTAATATTAAAGTGCAGTGTCTTCTTTGAGGTACGGAATGAAATATTAAATAATATATCAGCCAGCTTTCGATTTAAAGGGCTAAACTATAGCAGGGATATGAATCCAGGCATGATTACATTCAGTACCAGATAGAAATGGGGTATCAGATTCACTTTCCGAACGAGATAGAATTCCTGACACCTTCTAGAGTGGAGGTTGCATTGAAACGTAAACCAGTTGCACAGAATCCGGAAACAATTTATAGTGATACTTTCCAAGAGTGATTACCTCAATAAATTTACTCCAAATTATCAGTCTCCTACAGCGACATGTCGGTGCTCGTCTGTAAAGACGTACAACCTTGCAATTTTCACTAAATATCGGTGAAAGTGCACACCGATGTAGATAGTTTTATCGGATCGGGGCCTGTGAAAGGTATCAGTTCAGTGTGTCAATATTGGCAACAATAATATCGGACAGTGTAAAAAAAATAGCATTCTTGGAACATACCTTGCAGCTTGAAAATTCTTTTGTAACTTCCACGCATCCGTCTGTAGAAATAAAACAATCTTTCGTCAGCTCGATTTTTGGGTTCATAAGCTTGATTGGACCAGGACTGTCGCAAGGTTGCAGCTTATTTACTTTTATCGTGTAGCCATCCTGAAAGTGAGATTAGTACTATATATACATTTTACATTCAGATTTATAGGAGTCCGCTAACTCTCATCCCGCTATTGGGTGAAACGAAATAAGCGAGGCTTCTTAATTTATATTTCTGGGTACACAATCGAAACCCTTTAAAGTACCGTGTAAGGTTGTTTTTGATACTCATTTTAAACCCTAACAAGTTTTAACGTCTCATTTATCCGAAATGCCTCTTGCTGTATTATTCTTTATACATCTGTATTTTAATTTATTAGCAAGTTTAACAACGACTTGGGAATAAAATTAATGCTACTTATAAATAACTGTGTATTAATTATTAATTACGATTTAATACAAATGATAGTTTATATATGTATTCTAGGCCTTTACAAATATTCGTGTAAAAAATTGTTTTTTTTCACGTTCGACAATTCTATCTGTTTCTCTCTATATGAAATGCAAACATTTAGCATTTTTTATGTAATAAATACTAATTTAATTAATTTTTCGAATTTGGTCTGTCTGTCTTAAATTCTAAATTACGTGCTAGCAACATCTGTAGTTTATATATTTTGATATTAAGATCGTTTATATTTTATGTTGCTTAACAGTCGTTGAATGATCTTTGAATTTAAAATAAGTATTTTAATTTTCAAACCATTGCAGAATCAGGGAGACAAGACAACCGTATTTTAACAAATCTACACTGTGGGTGAAAGTCTTCTTTCCACAGGACACCATCCTGAGCCACGTGAGACGGACAATAAAGTAATTCTTAACGCTGTGGCGGGCTGTTAAGAACACAGTAATGCACCACTGGGAATTTATTGGCTAGCTCAGCGACAATCAGTCGTTAATTAGTTGAACAAAGAGTATTTTTTATTTGTTGGGAACAGTAGAAACGGATAATACGGTTTAAAGACAACGAAGAAACGGTCTAAAGACTCCATCAAGGTTGGGCTGTTAGTAAGAACGAAATGGTCCTTGAGTGAGTAGGTGTTTTACATAATTTGCTAAGAGCAAATATATGACATAGTCTGAAAGTTGGAAAGGAAATGTTGGGACAAAATAATTTAGGCTTAATAAATGCCACCTTCTTGCATTTCAAAATAATTTTCCTGAAAGTGCGAAAATAATGTTTTGTAGCTGTGTTGTACTTAGCAGCGCTATCGGCTCTAAAAAGATGAAATACTCACACAAGCTTCTGCTGCGGTGAAAAGCACACCAAATGCATATAATGCGATACAAATCGACTCCAGAAATGTAACAGAACGCATATTGGAGGACCTCACCATAGAGCTAAGATGTTTTCAGTCACGACTTGAATCTGCACTTACAACAATACAGTGACAGTCTTATTATATACTCGAATGAATGAATGGATGGATGAATGACGCTAGATAAAAGAATAAATTTTATTCACTGTGGCTGTGATGTGGTAGTGTAGATCGCGTATGATAGCAGTGCATTCTTAAAAAAAGATCCACACCCTTACTACTTAATATCGACATTTTTTCGATTAAACTTATACAAAATTTACATCCGATCAGCTGAAGTGATTCACGGCATATCTCATGTTCATCTGTTTGTAACAATACCATCACGCTATTTTATGAATGTGCCGGAATACAATCGCTTACAAAACTCCAGCTCACTTAGCTTATCGCCGAATAGAAACTGCCTATTATATAGAATTGCTAAGGCAGTTTCAATGCTACCAGAGATGTTTTGTTTGTAGCTACATCACGCTATTTTATGAATGTGTTGGAATACAATTGCTTACAAAACTCAACTCACATCAATTTGATGCTGATTGGGATCTGCCTACCGAGATTATTGTTCTGGGTTGTGACGCCGTGTGGATTCGTAGGTAGTTACCAACATTTCGGAGAACCATACTGTCTTCGTTTTCAGGGCTGCAGATAGAGTCAGTATCGAACATTACATAGTACTGTTTAGGATTTCTTTTTCAAATACCCATTGACTGCAAATGGATGGTTTTTAGACACAGTAAACGCTGTGTTACGCGCCTAAGAATCTCGCTATAAAGGGAAACAACTTGGAGGTAAAGATCTCTTTGTTTGTAAACTTTGACACTTAGCTGACTTAAATTCTAACTGCACTTTTTAATGTGTTTTTTCTTATTTTTTTTAGGGAAGTGAGAGTTAAGGCATGATTAAGTCCGCTTTGTAACTGATCGCGTGAAACTTCGTACTAACGTCATGTTCCTGTCATCCAGGCCTAATTTATTGGTTGGGAGGATGAGTTCGTCATTTCTTATTTAATTACTGTAGCAGCTCTGTGAACTTCTGCTATAGGGATCGCCAATATTTTCTGGGTAACAGGCAAGTAAGAAGAACTTATAAGGTTATTATATTAATATACCAACATGAAATATGCGAATTAAAGTAATTAGATTACAATTGTATTCTGGAGTCTGCTTCCCCAATTGGCCCAAGACGAAATATCGTGACAGTTCGACAATCGCGCAGTTTTTGATTCTCTGAAGGGACAGGAATTTTTGTCTTCTTTAGCACGTCCAAACCGACTCTGGGGTCAATCCACCTCCTATCCAATGAATACCAGGGGATGAAGCAACCGGAGCGTGAAGCTAATCACGTCTAGTTTCGGGGTTAAGAACGCGTGGGTCTTTACAGCCACTGCGTCACACGTCTTAATGGCGTTGTGCTTACGGCTAAAAAGCTTAGGTTTGTGGGGTAATCACACTGCTTGTACTCCGTGTTTTCTACTCACTTTCAACTTTTTAATCATCTGACCGATTATCACGAAATTTTTAGGAACGTTGTGCCACTGGACACCATCCCAGACTCGTAGGTTTTGAATTCTTACAACTAATAATAACAAATGGTGGATGCAGGAACGTGTGAGAAATAAAAGGAATCTGAATGGAACAGGATTCTGTCCTGCAGTCATCTACGCAAGAAATCAGTGAGCTAATTCTTGGTCTAAATTGAATTTTATTACAAGATTGCATATTTACATTACCTAATAACATGAACACAGAATTTCTAGGACTAGAGGCTTTTAAGAGGAAAGCAGGTTTTGTGCGTCCTATCAGAAACCCCCTATTTTATATGCGTGCTTTTTTGTCAAAAGCTTACTGTCGGAACTCACTGCGGTATAATGTTGATAACTCGCCAGCTCATGTTTTAAGCTATTAGTAATTATTACGTGTGTGTGTTAAATGAGAATTTGTTCAGTTTTTCAAATAAAATCCTGAATGAAGTAATTAAACATAGTTGCATTGTTAATCAAGAGAACCTACTTCACAACCCACAGACAGTTCAAGGATTTCCTGGATCAAATCGAGAGTGAGACACTAATGATCATTTTATTTGTTAGGATATAAGGATATAATGGAATGGAATTAAATATGACGTATCTTATATTGGGCATAATAGGACAAATAACGGTGACTAAATTTAAATTTCACAGTTTTATTTTCAGAAATCGTGAAATGAGGACGTAGGATTTTTAACTTGTGTGTTGTAATCTGATTTATTTTTAAGAACGACTCAGTAATTTGTAATATGCATTTATGAAATAATCATATTAAAATGCAAATATCCTCAAAGAAACAGTAATAAATGTCGTAGAAGATATATTTAATCTTACTTTTTTACAGTAAATTAATACATTTTGTATGTAATATAACACATTTAACAATAAATCAAATTTTGGATAAAGGAGATCTTTTTCATGCGACAATTTTTTCTGAAGTTTCGTTCGAAGAAATAGCTTTGTCTCTGTATTGTGAGCAAACGTTTCTGGAGATTCGTGCACAAAATTCTAGCTACAACAGGCAGTCTATAGCATTCAATTGCTTTAACTAAAACTAACAATTGCATGTTAAAAAAGAGACGATGTTTTGTGGAGGAGACTGTTTCATTAGACTACTGGTCTATTTGCCACGTTTAAATTCCACGTCGAACTTGAAGCAGCTCTTACCGCTGTCACAGTCAAATCCGATGGTGCCCGTGTACTGACCGGCAGCAAGCCGAAACTTGTCCTTATAAGGGCTTAAATCCAGCGACTCACCTTCTTTAGAACATGCATTGACCTGAAAGAAAGACACGATATAATACAGAAGATGACACCTAAGAATAAAATCCATATATGAATAGACAGATATTTGGATGGTGCGCCTTTCCTACTCGGGATGGACCCAAAAAACAGATGCTTTGTCGCCATTGCTTTACAACTTTTACGCCATCAGAAGGGTGCAAGAAAATCAGGAAGCATTTCGGATATAAAAGCATAGCTTAAAAATTCTGACGTGTTCGCAATGTTGTTGCCTGTACATTTTTAATCCGTTGATGCTGAGTTTTGAAGTTTTCTTGCATAATAACATGAAGTAGACAGGTCAGATCAACAATATAAAGTGTGACCAAAATTAATTATAAAATCAAATATTTCTCGAGTTACGAGACAACATAGCACAAAATAATTTTTGTTTAATTGTATCGAAAACAGCTAAGACTTATGGAAAAAATGTTTTTGACAGAAGAAAGCGTGTTTTATTTTATCTTCAGCATTTGTTCGAAACATTTTTTGCTCTGATAAATATTTAACAAATTACATGCGAGTTGGGATAGCACTCGAAATGCGCGCATGTAGATTTTTACGCAGTGTTTATTATTTTTATTCGATCTTGATCAAAATTTTAATATATGTTATCAGAATTCCCTAATATAAAATTCCATAAAAATCCATTCAGCGAGTTACGAGTAACACGCGAACGGAGAGACGGGGGTGCATTTTTGCAACTTTTAATTGCAAACGCAACAAAACACACGAAAACGTTGTTAGACTATAGTAAGTAGGTTTACAAGACCTGCCACAAGAAATAATCCAGAGATCCAGGTAACTGTCATATCTCAGTAAGTGAAGTAACATCAATAAAACTACTAATGCGACATGTCCCACATCTTACTACGAAAACCTGTTCTTGCAGCTTTCTATAATTACTGTCCAATTGGTATGAAGTATTTGGCAAACATTCTTACACTCTTAATTGGACAATTTGGAGAAATATTGTACTTCTTCAACCTTGAAGCTGTATCTGATTCTTTGGTTGCTTTTGCAATTTCTTCGCAAGCATCTTTTTCGCCTTTAAATGGGACCATCATTCCTTTCTTCTTAATGTCATATGTAACCTGAAAACAATTATAAATTATGAGTTATAAGCATAATAAGTGAATATCAACCATTGAAAGCAACATACCGTAAGTTGAGAATTGAGGTGTTCACGGAAGTGAGATTTTGGTCTTCTGGGTCAAATACGCTGTGCATTCGTGTAGTTGGTTATCTAAACAATTCCTACACACCCATTTCTTAAGATATAAGACTGTATCACATAAGAAAATAATAGAAAAATACTCGAATTTAAACAGTAGTAAATCTAATAATCCCTGATGATGATAACGATTTGGAAAATAAATGGCACACATTATGCACAAGGAATAATTGTCAGATATTTTAGGTGCTTTAAAATTATATAAAAATCTTAGCTAAACATATAACAAGTGCGGTAGTAGGACACGGAAATGTGTAATATTGATAAAAGAAGAGAAGTGACAGAAAGGAAAATTTATAATATAATTACTTTATATGACTTCTTATAGGATGAGAGGAATGAATTAGCATTATACATATTTTGACGTACCTTGCAGCTTGAAAACCCTTTCACATCCATGCACCCAGTTATAACGGCGCGGCAGGCTTTCGTTAGATCGACTTTTGGGTTTGTAAGCTTAAATATATTACCAGCGCAAGGTTCCAATTTGTTAATTTTTATTTTGTATCCATCCTGAAAAAAAAAGATCACATAGCGGCAAATATCCATTTTACATTAAACTTCTAAACACTGCATTACACGTTATTTGAATACAGAACTGATTTATTTATCTATCTGGGATCAGAATCCAGAGTTCTTACACTGCCAAAATAACTCTCACCAACAGGTTAGTGCAACGGTCACTACACATCTGTGTACGAGGAGTATACTATTTGAATATATCGTTTCTCCAGTTTCTATGGGCTATTTTTACGTTAAAATGGGGTCTTTAGGACATAGCTCGTGAGGATGTTGCCTGGATTTATGTGGCCACTGGATCACGACAAGAAAACTTCGTGTTTCATAAAAGGCATAGTATTTTTTGATCAACTGTGTGACTTTTAGCTCCTGAAGAAAGACTCTGCTCAGTGAAGTTAAGGTACAACTTCTATGAGTCACAAAATTACCACGTTTGTCATTTTAAATTTCAAATTACGTGGATGTGTTCATGACCAGTCTCCAGACCGAATTTCACAAACCCATCTGCAATCATTCTTTAGTTATCGCTGTAAAACAGAAGGATAAAAACTATTGAAATATTGATACACTTATGTGCGTGTAGTTGGTTAGACTGTTTAATGATGCTATTTCACTAAAGAGTTTATATATTTTCAGATGAGATGATAATGTGCTTATAACCTGTAAATTTTAAAGGATTTGAAAGAAGTGATCAAGGCCTGTTTAAATATAAAGTATAATAAACATCACACGTTTCTTTTGCCCTTTAAATTTTGTATGCTATGTACATCTGCTATATATATAGTAACTTATTTTAATTGTAAGTAAAGTAGCTACAGAAGACAAGCGGTCTATCATTTGTCAGTGGCAACAATAGTATGAGGTTTGATTAAAAAGGCCTTGCATATAGCAGGTTAATGTAGCTGTATCACTTATATTCGCAGGTTAACCGATTCAAATGTCGGTCGTGTTACCGGCCATAGTGAGTAATGTTTTTCTATGATTTTCCTTAGTTACTTCTGGTGAAATCCGTGTTAATATCTTGTCATAGAAACCAACGCCTCCTTCCAAACCCTTGTCGACTATGTAATAATCATAATCCACCCTCAGTTGACTTTATGTTTAACCTCTGAAGATGAAACAGGTAATTAAATAACCAACGTGTGAATGATGTAAATGTAAAGCTAAATTAAAGTTGTTTTGTCCTTTGACGAAGCACCACGCCATTAGGATAAATGAGGAGTGAAGCTTTAGTGTCACACATTACTACACTTGGCACTAGAAGGTATGTGGTTAGTTTCACACTCCAGCCGTTTTAACCCCAAGGAAAGAGCCCCAGTATCAATTGGACAAGAGGCTGGATGGGCACTGTCTGGACGAGGTGACGAAGAGAAAAGCAGGAGTCCAAAACGGGAATCGAACTACAGTTATATAGCCCGTAGTCAGTCACTAATTTATCCCGGGTTGTGGTCGTTTTAGTGTAGTGGCAAATTAGATTAGCATTACAACTGATAATAAAATAATTGAACGAGAATATTCGGTCGTAACTATTTTGCACTTGAAAATTTCCAGTAACTGTGAAGAGATAAAATACTCACACAAGCTTCCGTTGAAGTGAATAGCACACCATACGTGTACAATAAAACGAATACTGTTTTAATAATTATTAGAGGACGAATACTTGAGGATCTCGCCATAGCGCTAAGATATTTCAACCACAACTTGATTGCCACTTTAACGAAATTAAGTGGCAACGTGCTTATATACCTGCAAGTTTGAATATCATTAATGCCCTATTGTGAGTAGGCCTATGGGGCAATGATGTAGATCGCATACGATAAGCAAATTCATAGCCTGTGACGACTGTTGTCAGTATGGTATATCCTCCGCTCTGGGATGCTTTGAAATAGTCAAAGGTTGTATTATATTGAAGTTTATCTGACGTCATATTCTGTAGTGCATGGGCCGGAAATAATATGTAAGACTGTAGTTAATAGAATGTGTTTGTGTTCTGTTTCATGTTTTATTTTGATTGGGAGATGATAAAATGTGTAAATATTCTATTATAAAGGGCAGGAAATGAAATTTAGGCATATAATTAATGAGAATGATATTAAAACAGATGTTTCAGAAATAACTTGTAAGGATTTAAACTGACTTCTGTTGACAGAGGACAGATGGGGGTTTCAGAATGCGATGGGTTTAATTACGACAGGGACTTTCTTGAATAGTCGGTAACTAGAAACGGCTCAAGCTAAAAGTCGTACCACTGTGATATTTAATTAAAATGTGAAGAGGAACTTCATTATGCAGCCTTTGAATGGTACCTAAATATATTCTCAAAATACTTATGCTTATGTCTAGAGAATAAACTTTCAGAATTTTAATAAGGCTCTTTAGGTGTATAACTAAAGATTTTCGAAATTTTCGAAAAAAAATTTGAATTCAGAATTTTTCAAAATTTTTTGGTTTTGTGAGCTTTTTGGACGATTTCCCACGTTTTTCGATTTTTCGAAAATTTTCGAAAAAATTGAAATTTTAAAAAATTGTCGAAATTTTCAAAAAATTAAAAGTGGCTGCAAATGGCATGAAACAAGAAGAAAACTAAAGATTTTCGAAATTTTCGAAAAAAGTTTTGAATTCAGAATTTTTAAAAATTTTTGGTTTTGTGCGCTTTTTGGACGATTTCCAACGTTTTTCGATTTTTCGAAAATTTTCGAAAAAATTGAAATTTAAAAAAATTCACCTAACCTAACCTAACCTAACCTAACCTAGCCTAAACTAACCTAACCTAACCTAAAATAACCTAACCTAACCTAACCTAACCTAACCTAACTTAACCTAACCTAACCTAACCTAACCTAACCTAACTTAACCTAACCTAACCTAACCTAACTTAACCTAACTTAACCTAACCTAACCTAACTTTTTGGACGATTTCCCACGTTTTTCGATTTTTCGAAAATTTTCGAAAAATTGAAATTTTCAAAAATTGTCGAAATTTTCAAAAAATTAAAAGTGGCTGCAAATGGCATGAAACAAGAAGAAAACTAAAGATTTTCGAAATTTTCGAAAAAAAATTTGAATTCAGAATTTTTAAAAAAATTTTGGTTTTGTGCGCTTTTTGGACGATTTCCCACGTTTTTCGATTTTTCGAAAATTTTCGAAAAAAATGAAATTTTCAAAAATTGTCGAAATTTTCAAAAAATTCAAAGTGGCTGCAAATGGCATGAAACGCGAAGAAAACAAGATTTTCGAAATTTTCGAAAAAAAATTTGAAATCAGAATTTTTCAAATTTTTTTGGTTTTCTGCACTTTTTGGACCATTTCCCAAGTTTTTCGATTTTCCGAAAATTTTCGAAAAAATTGAAATTTAAAAAAAATAACCTAACCTAACCTAACCTAGCCTAGCCTAACCTAACCTAACCTAACCTAACCTAACCTAACCTAACCTAACCTAACCTAACCTAACCTAACCTAACCCAACTTAACCTAACCTAACCTAACCTAACCTAACCTAACTTAACCTAACAAAACTTAACCTAACCTAACCTAACCAAACCTAACCTAACCTAACCTAACTTTTTGGACGAATTCCCACGTTTTTCGATTTTTCGAAAATTTTCGAAAAATTTAAATTTTCAAAAATTGTCGAAATTTTCAAAAAATTAAAAGTGGCTGCAAATGGCATGAAACGCGAAGAAAACTAAAGATTTTCGAAATTTTCGAAAAAATTTTGAATTCAGAATTTTTCCAAAAATTTTGGTTTTGTGCGCTTTTTGGACGATTTCCCACGTTTTTCGATTTTTCTCAAATTTTCGAAAAAATTGAAATTTTTAAAAATTGTCGAAATTTTCAAAAGATTAAGTGGCTGCAAATGGCATGAAACGCGAAGAAAACTAAAGATTTTCGAAATTTTCGAAAAAAATTTGAATTCAGAATTTTTCAAAAATTTTTGGTTTTGTGCGCTTTTTGGACGATTTCCCACGTTTTTCGATTTTTAGAAAATTTTCGAAAAAATTGAAATTTTCAAAAATTGTCGAAATTTTCAAAAAATTAAAGGTGGCTGCAAATGGCATGAAACGCGAAGAAAACTAAAGATTTTCGAAATTTTCGAAAAAAAATTTGAAATCAGAATTTTTCAAAAATTTTTGGTTTTCTGCGCTTTTTGGACCATTTCCCACGTTTTTCGATTTTTCGAAAATTTTCGAAAAAAATGAAATTTAAAAAAAAATTAAACTAAAAAAACCTAACCTAACCTAACCTAGCCTAACCTAACCTAACCTAACGTAACCTAACCTAACCTAACCTAACTTAAATTAACCTAACTTAACCTAACCTAACCTAACATAACCTAACTTTTTGGACGATTTCCAACGTTTTTCGATTTTTCGAAAATTTTCGAAAAAATTGAAATTTTCAAAAATTGTCAAAATTTTCAAAAAATTAAAAGTGGCTGCAAATGGCATGAAACGCGAAGAAAACAGAAGATTTTTGAAATTTTCGAAAAAAATTTGAATTCAGAATTTTTCAAAATTTTAGGGTTTTGTGCGCTTTTTGGACCATTTCCCACGTTTTTCGATTTTTCGAAAATTTTCGAAAAAATTGAAATTTAAAAAAAAATTAACCTAACCTAACCTAACCTAACCTAACCTAACCTAAACTAACCTAACCTAACCTAACCTAACCTAACCTAACCTAACCTAACCTAACCTAACCTAACCTAACGTAACCTAACCTAACCTAACCTAACTTTTTGGACGATTTCCCACGTTTTTCGATTTTTCGAAAATTTTCGAAAAATTGAAATTTTCAAAAATTGTCGAAATTTTCAAAAAATTAAAAGTGGCTGCAAATGGCATGAAACGCGAAGAAAACTGAAGATTTTCGAAATTTTCGAAAAAAAATTTGAAATCAGAATTTTTCAAAAAATTTTGGTGTTCTGCGCTTTTTGGACCATTTCCCACGTTTTTCGATTTTTCGAAAATTTTCGAAAAAATTGAAATTAAAAAAAAAATAACCTAACCTAACCTAACCTAACCTAGACTAACCTAACCTAACCTAACATAACCTAGACTAACCTAACCTAACCTAACCTAACCTAACCTAACCAAACCTAACTTAACCTAACCTAACCTAACCTAACCTAACCTAACCTAAGCTAACCTAACCTAACCTAACCTAACCTAACCTAACCTAACCTAACCAAACCTAACTTAACCTAACCTAACCTAACCTAACCTAAGCTAACCTAACTTAACCTAACCTAACCTAACCTAACCTAACCTAACTTTTTGGACGATTTCCCACGTTTTTCGATTTTTCGAAAATCTTCGAAAAATTGAAGTTTTCAAAAATTGTCGTAATTTTCAAAAAATTAAAAGTGGCTGCAAATGGCATGAAACGCGAAGAAAACTGAAGAGTTTTAAAATTTTCGAAAAAAATTTGAATTCAGAATTTTTCAAAAAATTTTGTTTTTGTGCGCTTTTTAGACCATTTCCCACGTTTTTCGATTTTTCGAAAATTTTCGAAAAAATTGAAATTTAAAAAATAATTAACCTAACCTAACCTAACCTAACCTAACCTAACCTAGACTAACCTAACCTAACCTAACCTAACCTAACCTAACCTAACCTAACCTAACCTAACTTAACCTAACCTAACTTAACCTAACCTAACCTAACCTAACCTAACTTTTTGGACCATTTCCCACGTTTTTCGATTTTTCGAAAATTTTCGAAAAAATTGAAATTTAAAAAAAATTAACCTAACCTAACCTAACCTAACCTAACCTAACCTAACCAAACCTAACTTAACCTAACTTAACCTAACCTAACCTAACCTAACCTAACCTAACCTAACCTAACCAAACCTAACTTAACCTAACCTAACCTAACCTAACCTAACCTAACCTAACCTAACTTAACCTAAAATAACCTAACTTTTTGGACGATTTCCCACGTTTTTCGATTTTTCGAAAATCTTCGAAAAATTGAAATTTTCAAAAATTGTCGTAATTTTCAAAAAATTAAAAGTGGCTGCAAATGGCATGAAACGCGAAGAAAACTGAAGATTTTTGAAATTTTCGAAAAAAATTTGAATTCACAATTTTTCAAAATTTTTTGGTTTTGTGCGCTTTTTGGACGATTTCCCACGTTTTTCGATTTTTCGAAAATTTTCGAAAAAATTGAAATTTTCAAAAATTGTCGAAATTTTCAAAAAATTAAAAGTGGCTGCAAATGGCATGAAACGCGAAGAAAACAGGATTTTCGAAATTTTCGAAAAGAAATTTGAAATCAGAATTTTTCAAAATTTTTTGGTTTTCTGCGCTTTTTGGACCATTTCCCAAGTTTTTCGATTTTCCGAAAATTTTCGAAGAAATTGAAATTTAAAAAAAAATAACCTAACCTAACCTAACCTAGCCTAGCCTAACCTAACCTAACCTAACCTAACCTAACCTAACCTAACCTAACCTAACCCAACTTAACCTAACCTAACCTAACCTAACCTAACCTAACCTAACTTAACCTAACCTAACTTAACCTAACCTAACCTAACCAAACCAAACCTAACCTAACCTAACTTTTTGGACGAATTCCCACGTTTTTCGATTTTTCGAAAATTTTCGAAAAATTGAAATTTTCAAAAATTGTCGAAATTTTCAAAAAATTAAAAGTGGCTGCAAATGGCATGAAACGCGAAGAAAACTAAAGATTTTCGAAATTTTCGAAAAAAAATTTGAATTCAGAATTTTTGAAAAAATTTTGGTTTTGTTCGCTTTTTGGAACATTTCAAACGTTTTTCGATTTTTCGAAAATTTTCGAAAAAATTAAAATTTTCAAAAATTGTCGAAATTTTCAAAAAATTAAAGGTGGCTGCAAATGGCATGAAACGCAAAGAAAACTAAAGATTTTCGAAATTTTCGAAAAAAAATTTGAAATCAGAATTTTTCAAAAAATTTTGGTTTTCAGCGCTTTTTGTACCATTTCCCACGTTTTTCGATTTTTCGAAAATTTTCGAAAAAATTGAAATTTTAAAAAAAATAACCTAACCTAACCTAACCTAACCTAACCTAACCTAGCCTAACCTAACCTAACCTAACGTAACCTAACCTAACCTAACCTAACTTAACCTACCCTAACCTAACCTAACCTAACCTAACCTAACCTAACCTAACCTAACCTAACCTAGACTAACCTAACGTAACCTAACCTAACCTAACCTAACGTAACCTAACCTAACCTAACCTAACCTAACTTTTTGGACGATTTCCCACGTTTTTCGATTTTTCGAAAATTTTCGAAAAAATTGAAATTTAAAAAAAATTAACCTAACCTAACCTAACTTAACCTAGACTAACCTAACCTAACCTAACCTAACCTAGACTAACCTAACCTAACCTAACCTAACCTAACCTAACCATACCTAACTTAACCTAACCTAACCTAACCTAACCTAACCTAACCTAACCTAACCTAACCTAACCTAACCTAACCTAGACTAACCTAACCTAACCTAACCTAACCTAACCTAACCTAACCTAACGTAACCTAACCTAACCTAACCTAACTTTTTGGACGATTTCCCACGTTTTTCGATTTTTCGAAAATTTTCGAAAAATTGAAATTTTCAAAAATTGTCGAAATTTTCAAAAAATTAAAAGTGGCTGCAAATGGCATGAAACGCGAAGAAAACTGAAGATTTTCGAAATTTTCGAAAAAAAATTTGAAATCAGAATTTTTCAAAAAATTTTGGTGTTCTGCGCTTTTTGGACCATTTCCCACGTTTTTCGATTTTTCGAAAATTTTCGAAAAAATTGAAATTAAAAAAAAAATAACCTAACCTAACCTAACCTAACCTAACCTAGACTAACCTAACCTAACCTAACATAACCTAGACTAACCTAACCTAACCTAACCTAACCTAACCTAACCTAACCAAACCTAACTTAACCTAACCTAACCTAACCTAACCTAACCTAACCTAAGCTAACCTAACCTAACCTAACCTAACCTAACCTAACCTAACCTAACCTAACCAAACCTAACTTAACCTAACCTAACCTAACCTAACCTAAGCTAACCTAACTTAACCTAACCTAACCTAACCTAACCTAACCTAACTTTTTGGACGATTTCCCACGTTTTTCGATTTTTCGAAAATCTTCGAAAAATTGAAGTTTTCAAAAATTGTCGTAATTTTCAAAAAATTAAAAGTGGCTGCAAATGGCATGAAACGCGAAGAAAACTGAAGAGTTTTAAAATTTTCGAAAAAAATTTGAATTCAGAATTTTTCAAAAAATTTTGTTTTTGTGCGCTTTTTAGACCATTTCCCACGTTTTTCGATTTTTGAAAATTTTCGAAAAAATTGAAATTTTCAAAAATTGTCAAAATTTTCAAAAAATTAAAAGTGGCTGCAAATGGCATGAAACGCGAAGAAAACTAAAGATTTTCGAAATTTTCGAAAAAAAATTTGAAATCAGAATTTTTCAAAAATTTTTGGTTTTGTGCGCTTTTTGGACCATTTCCCACGTTTTTCGAAAATTTTCGAAAAAATTGAAATTTAAAAAAAATTAACCTAACCTAACCTAACCTAACCTAACCTAACCTAACCTAACCTAACCTAACCTAACCTAACTTAACCTAACCTAACTTAACCTAACCTAACCTAACCTAACCTAACTTTTTGGACCATTTCCCACGTTTTTCGATTTTTCGAAAATTTTCGAAAAAATTGAAATTTAAAAAAAATTAACCTAACCTAACCTAACCTAACCTAACCTAACCTAACCAAACCTAACTTAACCTAACTTAACCTAACCTAACCTAACCTAACCTAACCTAACCTAACCTAACCAAACCTAACTTAACCTAACCTAACCTAACCTAACCTAACCTAACCTAACCTAACTTAACCTAAAATAACCTAACTTTTTGGACGATTTCCCACGTTTTTCGATTTTTCGAAAATCTTCGAAAAATTGAAATTTTCAAAAATTGTCGTAATTTTCAAAAAATTAAAAGTGGCTGCAAATGGCATGAAACGCGAAGAAAACTGAAGATTTTTGAAATTTTCGAAAAAAATTTGACTTCAGAATTTTTCAAAATTTTTTGGTTTTATGCGCTTTTTGGACAATTTCCCACGTTTTTCGATTTTTCGATAATTTTCGAAAAAATTGAAATTTAAAAAAAAAATTAACCTAACCTAACCTAACCTAACCTAACCTAACCTAGACTAACCTAACCTAACCTAACCTAACCTAACCTAACCTAACCTAACCTAACCAAACCTAACTTAATCTAACCTAACCTAACCTAACCTAACCTAACCAAACCTAACCTAACCTAACCCAACCTAACCTAACCTAACCTAACCTAACCTAACCTAACCTAACTTTTTGGACGATTTCCCACGTTTTTCGATTTTTCGAAAATCTTCGAAAAATTGAAATTTTCAAAAATTGTCGTAATTTTCTAAAAATTAAAAGTGGCTGCAAATGGCATGAAACGCGAGGAAAACTGAAGATTTTTGAAATTTTCGAAAAAAATTTGAATTCACAATTTTTCAAAATTTTTTGGTTTTGTGCGCTTTTTGGACGATTTCCCACGTTTTTCGATTTTTCGAAAATTTTCGAAAAAATTGAAATTTTCAAAAATTGTCGAAATTTTCAAAAAATTAAAAGTGGCTGCAAATGGCATGAAACGCGAAGAAAACAGGATTTTCGAAATTTTCGAAAAAAAATTTGAAATCAGAATTTTTCAAAATTTTTTGGTTTTCTGCGCTTTTTGGACAATTTCCCAAGTTTTTCGATTTTCCGAAAATTTTCGAAAAAATCGAAATTTAAAAAAAAATAACCTAACCTAACCTAACCTAGCCTAGCCTAACCTAACCTAACCTAACCTAACCTAACCTAACCTAACCTAACCTAACCCAACTTAACCTAACCTAACCTAACCTAACCTAACCTAACCTAACCTAACTTAACCTAACCTAACTTAACCTAACCTAACCTAACCAAACCAAACCTAACCTAACCTAACTTTTTGGACGAATTCCCACGTTTTTCGATTTTTCGAAAATTTTCGAAAAATTGAAATTTTCAAAAATTGTCGAAATTTTCAAAAATTAAAAGTGGCTGCAAATGGCATGAAACGCGAAGAAAACTAAAGATTTTCGAAATTTTCGAAAAAAAATTTGAATTCAGAATTTTTGAAAAAATTTTGGTTTTGTTCGCTTTTTGGAACATTTCAAACGTTTTTCGATTTTTCGAAAATTTTCGAAAAAATTAAAATTTTCAAAAATTGTCGAAATTTTCAAAAAATTAAAGGTGGCTGCAAATGGCATGAAACGCGAAGAAAACTAAAGATTTTCGAAATTTTCGAAAAAAATTTGAAATCAGAATTTTTCAAAAAATTTTGGTTTTCAGCGCTTTTTGTACCATTTCCCACGTTTTTCGATTTTTCGAAAATTTTCGAAAAAATTGAAATTTTAAAAAAAATAACCTAACCTAACCTAACCTAACCTAACCTAACCTAGCCTAACCTAACCTAACCTAACGTAACCTAACCTAACCTAACCTAACCTAACTTAACCTAACCTAACCTAACCTAACCTAACCTAACCTAACCTAACCTAACCTAACCTAACCTAACCTAGACTAACCTAACGTAACCTAACCTAACCTAACCTAACCTAACGTAACCTAACCTAACCTAACCTAACCTAACTTTTTGGACGATTTCCCACGTTTTTCGATTTTTCGAAAATTTTTGAAAAAATTGAAATTTTCAAAAATTGTCGAAATTTTCAAAAAATTAAAAGTGGCTGCAAATGGCATGAAACAAGAAGAAAACAGAAGATTTTCGAAATATTCGAAAAAAAATTTGAATTCAGAATTTTTCAAAAATTTTAGGTTTTGTGCGCTTTTTGGACGAATTCCCACTTTTTTCGATTTTTCGAAAATTTTCGAAAAAATTGAAATTTTCAAAAATTGTCGAAATTTTCAAAAAATTAAAAGTGGCTGCAAATGGCATGAAACGCGAAGAAAACTAAAGATTTTCAAAATTTTCGAAAAAAAATTTGAAATCAGAATTTTTCAAAAAATTTTGGTTTTGTGCGCTTTTTGGACCATTTCCCACGTTTTTCGATTTTTCGAAAATTGTCGAAAAAATCGAAATTTAAAAAAAATTAACCTAACCTAACCTAACCTAACCTAACCTAACCTAACCAAACCTAACTTAACCTAACCTAACCTAACCTAACCTAACCTAAAGTAACCTAAACTAACCTAACCAAACCTAACTTAACCTAACCTAACCTAACCTAACCTAACCTAACCTAACCTAACCTAACCTAACTTAACCTAACCTAATCTAACCTAACTTTTTGGACGATTTCCCACGTTTTTCGATTTTTCGAAAATCTTCGAAAAATTGAAATTTTCAAAAATTGTCGTAATTTTCAAAAAATTAAAAGTGGCTGCAAATGGCATGAAACGCGAAGAAAACTGAAGATCTTTGAAATTTTCGAAAAAAATTTGACTTCAGAATTTTTCAAATTTTTTTTGGTTTTATGCGCTTTTTGGAACATTTCCCACGTTTTTCGATTTTTCGAAAATTTTCGAAAAAATTGAAATTTAAAAAAAAATTAACCTAACCTAACCTAACCTAACCTAACCTAGACTAACCTAACCTAACCTAACCTAACCTAACCTAACCTGACCTAACCAAACCTAACTTAATCTAACCTAACTTAACCTAACCTAACCTAACCAAACCTAACTAACCTAACCTAACCTAACCTAACCTAACCTAACCTAACCTAACCTAACCTAGACTAACCTAACCTAACCTAACCTAACCTAACCTAACCTAACCTAACCTAACCTAACCTAACCTAACCTAACTTTTTGGACGATTTCCCACGTTTTTCGATTTTTGAAAATTTTCGAAAAAATTGAAATTTTCAAAAATTGTCAAAATTTTCAAAAAATTAAAAGTGGCTGCAAATGGCATGAAACGCGAAGAAAACTAAAGATTTTCGAAATTTTCGAAAAAAAATTTGAAATCAGAATTTTTCAAAAATTTTTGGTTTTGTGCGCTTTTTGGACCATTTCCCACGTTTTTCGAAAATTTTCGAAAAAATTGAAATTTAAAAAAAATTAACCTAACCTAACCTAACCTAACCTAACCTAACCTAACCTAACCTAACCTAACCAAACCTAACTTAACCTAACCTAACCTAACCTAACCTAACCTAACCTAACTTAACCTAAAATAACCTAACTTTTTGGACGATTTCCCACGTTTTTCGATTTTTCGAAAATCTTCGAAAAATTGAAATTTTCAAAAATTGTCGTAATTTTCAAAAAATTAAAAGTGGCTGCAAATGGCATGAAACGCGAAGAAAACTGAAGATTTTTGAAATTTTCGAAAAAAATTTGACTTCAGAATTTTTCAAAATTTTTTGGTTTTATGCGCTTTTTGGACAATTTCCCACGTTTTTCGAAAATTTTCGAAAAAATTGAAATTTAAAAAAAAAATTAACCTAACCTAACCTAACCTAACCTAACCTAACCTAGACTAACCTAACCTAACCTAACCTAACCTAACCTAACCTAACCTAACCTAACCAAACCTAACTTAATCTAACCTAACCTAACCTAACCTAACCTAACCAAACCTAACCTAACCTAACCCAACCTAACCTAACCTAACCTAACCTAACCTAACCTAACCTAACCTAACTTTTTGGACGATTTCCCACGTTTTTCGATTTTTCGAAAATCTTCGAAAAATTGAAATTTTCAAAAATTGTCGTAATTTTCTAAAAATTAAAAGTGGCTGCAAATGGCATGAAACGCGAAGAAAACTGAAGATTTTTGAAATTTTCGAAAAAAATTTGAATTCACAATTTTTCAAAATTTTTTGGTTTTGTGCGCTTTTTGGACGATTTCCCACGTTTTTCGATTTTTCGAAAATTTTCGAAAAAATTGAAATTTTCAAAAATTGTCGAAATTTTCAAAAAATTAAAAGTGGCTGCAAATGGCATGAAACGCGAAGAAAACAGGATTTTCGAAATTTTCAAAAAAAATTTGAAATCAGAATTTTTCAAAATTTTTTGGTTTTCTGCGCTTTTTGGACCATTTCCCAAGTTTTTCGATTTTCCGAAAATTTTCGAAGAAATTGAAATTTAAAAAAAAATAACCTAACCTAACCTAACCTAGCCTAGCCTAACCTAACCTAACCTAACCTAACCTAACCTAACCTAACCTAACCTAACCCAACTTAACCTAACCTAACCTAACCTAACCTAACCTAACCTAACCTAACCTAACCTAACTTAACCTAACCTAACTTAACCTAACCTAACCTAACCAAACCAAACCTAACCTAACCTAACTTTTTGGACGAATTCCCACGTTTTTCGATTTTTCGAAAATTTTCGAAAAATTGAAATTTTCAAAAATTGTCGAAATTTTCAAAAAATTAAAAGTGGCTGCAAATGGCATGAAACGCGAAGAAAACTAAAGATTTTCGAAATTTTCGAAAAAAAATTTGAATTCAGAATTTTTGAAAAATTTTTGGTTTTGTTCGCTTTTTGGAACATTTCAAACGTTTTTCGATTTTTCGAAAATTTTCGAAAAAATTAAAATTTTCAAAAATTGTCGAAATTTTCAAAAAATTAAAGGTGGCTGCAAATGGCATGAAACGCGAAGAAAACTAAAGATTTTCGAAATTTTCGAAAAAAAATTTGAAATCAGAATTTTTCAAAAAATTTTGGTTTTCAGCGCTTTTTGTACCATTTCCCACGTTTTTCGATTTTTCGAAAATTTTCGAAAAAATTGAAATTTTAAAAAAAATAACCTAACCTAACCTAACCTAACCTAACCTAACCTAGCCTAACCTAACCTAACCTAACGTAACCTAACCTAACCTAACCTAACTTAATCTAACCTAACCTAACCTAACCTAACCTAACCTAACCTAACCTAACCTAACCTAACCTAGACTAACCTAACGTAACCTAACCTAACCTAACCTAACCTAACGTAACCTAACCTAACCTAACCTAACCTAACTTTTTGGACGATTTCCCACGTTTTTCGATTTTTCGAAAATTTTCGAAAAAATTGAAATTTTCAAAAATTGTCGAAATTTTCAAAAAATTAAAAGTGGCTGCAAATGGCATGAAACAAGAAGAAAACAGAAGATTTTCGAAATTTTCGAAAAAAAATTTGAATTCAGAATTTTTCAAAAATTTTAGGTTTTGTGCGCTTTTTGGACGAATTCCCACTTTTTTCGATTTTTCGAAAATTTTCGAAAAAATTGAAATTTTCAAAAATTGTCGAAATTTTCAAAAAATTAAAAGTGGCTGCAAATGGCATGAAACGCGAAGAAAACTAAAGATTTTCAAAATTTTCGAAAAAAAATTTGAAATCAGAATTTTTCAAAAAATTTTAGTTTTGTGCGCTTTTTGGACCATTTCCCACGTTTTTCGATTTTTCGAAAATTGTCGAAAAAATCGAAATTTAAAAAAAATTAACCTAACCTAACCTAACCTAACCTAACCTAACCTAACCTAACCAAACCTAACTTAACCTAACCTAACCTAACCTAACCTAACCTAACCTAAAGTAACCTAAACTAACCTAACCAAACCTAACTTAACCTAACCTAACCTAACCTAACCTAACCTAACCTAACCTAACCTAACTTAACCTAACCTAATCTAACCTAACTTTTTGGACGATTTCCCACGTTTTTCGATTTTTCGAAAATCTTCGAAAAATTGAAATTTTCAAAAATTGTCGTAATTTTCAAAAAATTAAAAGTGGCTGCAAATGGCATGAAACGCGAAGAAAACTGAAGATCTTTGAAATTTTCGAAAAAAATTTGACTTCAGAATTTTTCAAAATTTTTTTGGTTTTATGCGCTTTTTGGACCATTTCCCACGTTTTTCGATTTTTCGAAAATTTTCGAAAAAATTGAAATTTAAAAAAAAATTAACCTAACCTAACCTAACCTAACCTAACCTAGACTAACCTAACCTAACCTAACCTAACCTAACCTAACCTGACCTAACCAAACCTAACTTAATCTAACCTAACTTAACCTAACCTAACCTAACCAAACCTAACTAACCTAACCTAACCTAACCTAACCTAACCTAACCTAACCTAACCTAACCTAGACTAACCTAACCTAACCTAACCTAACCTAACCTAACCAAACCTAACTTAATCTAACCTAACCTAACCTAACCTAACCTAACCTAACCTAACCAAACCTATCTTAACCTAACCTAACCTAACCTAACCTAACCTAACCTAACCTAACTTAACCTAACCTAACCTAACCTAACCTAACCTAACTTTTTGGACGATTTCCCACGTTTTTCGATTTTTGAAAATTTTCGAAAAAATTGAAATTTTCAAAAATTGTCAAAATTTTCAAAAAATTAAAAGTGGCTGCAAATGGCATGAAACGCGAAGAAAACTAAAGATTTTCGAAATTTTCGAAAAAAAATTTGAAATCAGAATTTTTCAAAAATTTTTGGTTTTGTGCGCTTTTTGGACCATTTCCCACGTTTTTCGAAAATTTTCGAAAAAATTGAAATTTAAAAAAAATTAACCTAACCTAACCTAACCTAACCTAACCTAACCTAACCTAACCTAACCTAACCAAACCTAACTTAACCTAACCTAACCTAACCTAACCTAACCTAACCTAACCTAACTTAACCTAAAATAACCTAACTTTTTGGACGATTTCCCACGTTTTTCGATTTTTCGAAAATCTTCGAAAAATTGAAATTTTCAAAAATTGTCGTAATTTTCAAAAAATTAAAAGTGGCTGCAAATGGCATGAAACGCGAAGAAAACTGAAGATTTTTGAAATTTTCGAAAAAAATTTGACTTCAGAATTTTTCAAAATTTTTTGGTTTTATGCGCTTTTTGGACAATTTCCCACGTTTTTCGAAAATTTTCGAAAAAATTGAAATTTAAAAAAAAAATTAACCTAACCTAACCTAACCTAACCTAACCTAACCTAGACTAACCTAACCTAACCAAACCTAACTTAATCTAACCTAACCTAACCTAACCTAACCTAACCAAACCTAACCTAACCTAACCCAACCTAACCTAACCTAACCTAACCTAACCTAACCTAACCTAACTTTTTGGACGATTTCCCACGTTTTTCGATTTTTCGAAAATCTTCGAAAAATTGAAATTTTCAAAAATTGTCGTAATTTTCTAAAAATTAAAAGTGGCTGCAAATGGCATGAAACGCGAAGAAAACTGAAGATTTTTGAAATTTTCGAAAAAAATTTGAATTCACAATTTTTCAAAATTTTTTGGTTTTGTGCGCTTTTTGGACGATTTCCCACGTTTTTCGATTTTTCGAAAATTTTCGAAAAAATTGAAATTTTCAAAAATTGTCGAAATTTTCAAAAAATTAAAAGTGGCTGCAAATGGCATGAAACGCGAAGAAAACAGGATTTTCGAAATTTTCGAAAAAAATTTGAAATCAGAATTTTTCAAAATTTTTTGGTTTTCTGCGCTTTTTGGACCATTTCCCAAGTTTTTCGATTTTCCGAAAATTTTCGAAGAAATTGAAATTTAAAAAAAAATAACCTAACCTAACCTAACCTAGCCTAGCCTAACCTAACCTAACCTAACCTAACCTAACCTAACCTAACCTAACCTAACCCAACTTAACCTAACCTAACCTAACCTAACCTAACCTAACCTAACCTAACCTAACCTAACTTAACCTAACCTAACTTAACCTAACCTAACCTAACCAAACCAAACCTAACCTAACCTAACTTTTTGGACGAATTCCCACGTTTTTCGATTTTTCGAAAATTTTCGAAAAATTGAAATTTTCAAAAATTGTCGAAATTTTCAAAAAATTAAAAGTGGCTGCAAATGGCATGAAACGCGAAGAAAACTAAAGATTTTCGAAATTTTCGAAAAAAAATTTGAATTCAGAATTTTTGAAAAATTTTTGGTTTTGTTCGCTTTTTGGAACATTTCAAACGTTTTTCGATTTTTCGAAAATTTTCGAAAAAATTAAAATTTTCAAAAATTGTCGAAATTTTCAAAAAATTAAAGGTGGCTGCAAATGGCATGAAACGCGAAGAAAACTAAAGATTTTCGAAATTTTCGAAAAAAAATTTGAAATCAGAATTTTTCAAAAAATTTTGGTTTTCAGCGCTTTTTGTACCATTTCCCACGTTTTTCGATTTTTCGAAAATTTTCGAAAAAATTGAAATTTTAAAAAAAATAACCTAACCTAACCTAACCTAACCTAACCTAACCTAGCCTAACCTAACCTAACCTAACGTAACCTAACCTAACCTAACCTAACTTAACCTAACCTAACCTAACCTAACCTAACCTAACCTAACCTAACCTAACCTAACCTAACCTAGACTAACCTAACGTAACCTAACCTAACCTAACCTAACCTAACGTAACCTAACCTAACCTAACCTAGCCTAACTTTTTGGACGATTTCCCACGTTTTTCGATTTTTCGAAAATTTTCGAAAAAATTGAAATTTTCAAAAATTGTCGAAATTTTCAAAAAATTAAAAGTGGCTGCAAATGGCATGAAACAAGAAGAAAACAGAAGATTTTCGAAATTTTCGAAAAAAAATTTGAATTCAGAATTTTTCAAAAATTTTAGGTTTTGTGCGCTTTTTGGACGAATTCCCACTTTTTTCGATTTTTCGAAAATTTTCGAAAAAATTGAAATTTTCAAAAATTGTCGAAATTTTCAAAAAATTAAAAGTGGCTGCAAATGGCATGAAACGCGAAGAAAACTAAAGATTTTCAAAATTTTCGAAAGAAAATTTGAAATCAGAATTTTTCAAAAAATTTTGGTTTTGTGCGCTTTTTGGACCATTTCCCACGTTTTTCGATTTTTCGAAAATTGTCGAAAAAATCGAAATTTAAAAAAAATTAACCTAACCTAACCTAACCTAACCTAACCTAACCTAACCAAACCTAACTTAACCTAACCTAACCTAACCTAACCTAACCTAACCTAAAGTAACCTAAACTAACCTAACCAAACCTAACTTAACCTAACCTAACCTAACCTAACCTAACCTAACCTAACCTAACTTAACCTAACCTAATCTAACCTAACTTTTTGGACGATTTCCCACGTTTTTCGATTTTTCGAAAATCTTCGAAAAATTGAAATTTTCAAAAATTGTCGTAATTTTCAAAAAATTAAAAGTGGCTGCAAATGGCATGAAACGCGAAGAAAACTGAAGATCTTTGAAATTTTCGAAAAAAATTTGACTTCAGAATTTTTCAAAATTTTTTTGGTTTTATGCGCTTTTTGGACCATTTCCCACGTTTTTCGATTTTTCGAAAATTTTCGAAAAAATTGAAATTTAAAAAAAAATTAACCTAACCTAACCTAACCTAACCTAACCTAGACTAACCTAACCTAACCTAACCTAACCTAACCTAACCTGACCTAACCAAACCTAACTTAATCTAACCTAACTTAACCTAACCTAACCTAACCAAACCTAACTAACCTAACCTAACCTAACCTAACCTAACCTAACCTAACCTAACCTAACCTAGACTAACCTAACCTAACCTAACCTAACCTAACCTAACCAAACCTAACTTAATCTAACCTAACCTAACCTAACCTAACCTAACCTAACCTAACCAAACCTATCTTAACCTAACCTAACCTAACCTAACCTAACCTAACCTAACCTAACTTAACCTAACCTAACCTAACCTAACCTAACCTAACTTTTTGGACGATTTCCCACGTTTTTCGATTTTTCGAAAATCTTCGTAAAATTGAAATTTTTAAAAATTGTCGTAATTTTCAAAAAATTAAAAGTGGCTGCAAATGGCATGAAACGCGAAGAAAACTGAAGATTTTTGAAATTTTCGAAAAAAAATTGAATTCAGAATTTTTCAAAAATTTTTGGTTTTGTGCGCTTTTTGGACCATTTCCCACGTTTTTCGATTTTTCGAAAATTTTCGAAAAAATTGAAATTTAAAAAAAATTAACCTAACCTAACCTAACCTAACCTAACCAAACCTAACTTAACCTAACCTAACCTAACCTAACATAACCTAACCTAACCTAACCAAACCTAACTTAACCTAACCTAACCTAACCTAACCTAACGTAACTTAACCTAACCTAACCTAACCTAACCTAACTTTTTGGACGATTTCCCACGTTTTTCGATTTTTTGAAAATCTTCGAAAAATTGAAATTTTTAAAAATTGTCGTATTTTTCAAAAAATTAAAAGTGGCTGCAAATGGCATGAAACGCGAAGAAAACTGAAGATTTTTGAAATTTTCGAAAAAAATTTGATTTCAGAATTTTTCAAAATTTTTTGGTTTTGTGCGCTTTTTGGACCTTTTCCCACGTTTTTCGATTTTTCGAAAATTTTCGAAAAATTGAAATTTAAAAAAAATTAACCTAACCTAACCTAACCTAGATTAACCTAACCTAACCTAACCTAACCTAACCTAACCTAACCAAACCTAACTTAATCTAACCTAACCTAACCTAACCTAACCAAACCTAACTTAACCTAACCTAACCAAACCTAACCTAACCTAACTTAACCTAACTTAACCTAACCTAACCTAACCTAACCCAACTTTTTGTACGATTTCCTACGTTTTTCGATTTTTCGAAAATCTTCGAAAAATTGAAATTTTCAAAAATTGTCGTAATTTGAAAAAAATTAAAAGTGGCTGCAAATGGCATGAAACGCGAAGAAAACTGAAGATTTTTGAAATTTTCGAAAAAAATTTGATTTTTAGAATTTTTCAAAATTTTTTGGTTTTGTGCGCTTTTTGGACCATTTCCCACGTTTTTAGATTTTTCGAAAATTTTCGAAAAAATTGAAATTTAAAAAAAAATTAACCCAACCTAACCTAACCTAACCTAGACTAACCTAACCTAACCTAACCTAACCTAACCTAACCTAACCTAACCTAACTTTTTGGACGATTTCCCACGTTTTTCGATTTTTCGAAAATTTTCAAAAAATTAAAATCTACAAAAATTGTCGAAATTTTCAAAAAATTAAAAGTGGCTGCAAATGGCATGAAACAAGAAGAAAACTGAAGATTTTCGAAATTGTCGAAAAAAAAATTGAATTCAGAATTTTTCAAAATTTTTTGGTTTTGTGCGCTTTTTGGACGATTTCCCACGTTTTTCGATTTTTCGAAAATTTTCGAAAATTTTCGAAAAAATTGAAATTTTCAAAAATTGTCGAAATTTTCAAAAAATTAAAAGTGGCTGCAAATGGCATGAAACGCGAAGAAAACTAAAGATTTTCGAAATTTTCGAAAAAAAATTGAAATCAGAATTTTTCAAAAATTTTTGGTTTTCTGCGCTTTTTGGACAATTTCCCACGTTTTTCGATTTTTCGAAAATTTTCGAGAAAATTTAAATTTAAAAAAAATAACCTAACCTAACCTAACCTAACCTAGCCTAACCTAACCTAACCTAACCTAACCTAACCTAACCTAACCTAAACTAAAACTAACTAGATGGCTTACCGAACCCGAAGGTTCATCACCGAATTAACCAAAGCCCTCCACCGGACCCTGTCCTGGGCCAACAAAATCCAGTTTCCTTCAACTCCTATCTCCCATAGATCCCGCCTGAGATTATCCTCCCATCTACGTCTAGGTCTCCCCAGCGGTCTCTTCCCTTCAGGTTTCCCAACCAGTACCCGGTGCACACCTCTTGTCCCATCCATGCGCGCTACATGTCCCGCCCATCTCACTCTTCTCGACTTAATCACCCTCACAATACTGGGGGAGCAGTACAGATTTTTAAGCTCGTCATTGTGCAGTTTTCTCCACGCCCCATCGTCTTCCCTCTTAGGCCCAAATATCCTCCTCAACACCCGATTCTCAAACACCTGCAATCTGTGTTCCTCCCTCTGAGTGAGAGACCATGTTTCGCACCCATACAAAACAACAGGCAAGATTATTGTTTTGTATACTTTAATTTTCAGGTTCTTAGAAATCAGACGGGAAGACAAAATATTTTGGACTGAGAAGTAGCAAGCATTTCCGGAATTTAGTCTCCTCCTAACTTCCTCACAAGTATCATTTTGATTTGTTATTGTTGTTCCCAAATATTTGAACTTTGTAACCCTTTCAAAGGATTTATTAGCTACCCTAAGATAATTTTGCCCGCCTGTCTTCTGATGACGAGATACTAACATGTACTTAGTTTTTTCTGAATTTACTTCCAGCCCCACTTGTCTACCAGCCTCTAGTAAAACTTCTGCGTTCCTCTTTATTGTATTTATATCGTCCCCCAATAAATTAACATCATCAGCATATGCCAATAGCTGATGTGTCCCGTTCAATTGCAAACCCTCCTGCCTACCTTGGACCTTCCTGATGGCGTATTCTAGCGCAAAGTTAAAGAGCAAGGGAGACAAAGCATCTCCTTGTTTTAGACCGTTCTTGATGAGGAATGTCTCAGATACATATTTACCTACTCGAATTTTGCTGCAGGTTTCATTTAAGCACATTTTTATTAGACCCACTAGCTTCTTTGGTATACCAAATTCAATAAGAATATTATATAGCACTTCTCTCTTCACAGAGTCATAGGCTTTTTTGAAATCTATAAATAACTGATGTACAGTCCCACCGAACTCCCATTTTTTCTCTAGTATCTGACGAATGCAAAAGATCTGATCAATCGTTGATCTGTTTCGTCTGAACCCACACTGATGATCCCCAATAGTTTCATTCGCATATGGGGTTAATCTTGCCAAAAGAATGTTGGATAGAATTTTGTATGAGGTTGATAGCAGCGATATTCCTCGGTAATTACCACACTCAGTCTTGTCCCCCTTCTTATAAATAGGAATAATTATGGATTCCTTCCATTGATGTGGCATCTCTTCCTTATCCCAAATTAACTGAATAAGCTTATGGATCCTCATATGCAACCCTTTGCCACCTGCTTTAATTAATTCGGCCGGAATCTGATCAATTCCTGGAGATTTATAACTTTTCAACTTCCCAATGGCTAGTTCCACTTCATCTAAGCTAGGTTCTGGCACCAACAGTTCAGCTGTATGCATTTTAATCTGTCTAATATCACCAGTATTATGAACATTTAAGAGCTCGCTAAAGAAATTTTTCCACCTATTCACAATTTTTATTGGATCTGCAAGCAAATTGCCACTATCATCCTTTACCAAATTAGTCTGGGGTTGATATCCTTTCTTAAAGTTATTAATGCCTCTGTACAGGTCTCTGATGTTTTTTTCCTTATTATTTGTCTCAAGTTCAGCAATTTTGCCCTTCAGGTATTCCCTTTTCTTAGTCCTAAAGGTTCTACTAGCCTCACGTCTCACGTTACATAGATTATCCGCATTTGTTTTGTTTGGGTTCTGCAACCATTGAAATTTTGTTTGCTTCCTTCGATCTATTAATTTTGAACATTCTTCATCAAACCACGGTTTATTTTGCTTTCTCCTGTAGTATCCTAGTTTCTCTTTTGCTGAAATTTTGATGCAGTTTCTGACATTTTCCCACTCCCTGTTGATGTCCACACTTTCATTATCCTCATTTGTCTCTAAAATTTGAAACCTATTCGAAATTTCAACTTGATATTTTTCCTTTGCCTCTCCCTCACTTAATTTTTTCAAATCAAATCTTTCTGTGTCAAAATTTTGTTTAGTTCGTCTACTTACTGAAAGCCGCTCCCTCACTTTTGCTACCACCAGATAATGATCAGTGTCGCAATCTGCTCCTCTGAATGATCTCACATCAATTACATTTGTCTGCCTTCTCTTATCTACTAAAACATGATCTATTTGATTGTGTGTTCTGCCATCTGGGGAAGTCCAAGTGTATTTATGAACATCACGGTGTGGAAATTTTGTACTTTTTACAATTAAATCTTTTGACGTAGCGAAGGTCACTGCTCTGACGCCATTATCATTACTAAGTGCATGGAGACTCTCGCTGCCTATTGTGGGTTTGAAGACATCCTCCCTCCCAATTTTTGCATTGAAATCTCCTAGCAGAATTTTCATGTGATACTTGCCAAATGTATCAAATACTGATTCCAATTCTTCATAAAAGCTATCCTTGATATCATCGCTTTTGTCTTCAGTTGGGGCATGAACATTAAGGACAATGATGTCGCACCAACGTCCTTCCAAAATTACGTAAGACAACCTGTCACTAACAAATTCTACTCTCTTAACTGCTGCCCTAATTCTGCTATGAACAAAAAAACCCGTCCCTAGCTGATGATTGTCATTCCCCTTTCCATAGAAAAATGTAAAATTGTCCACTGGGATCGTGCCCTCCCCCTCCCATCGCACTTCCTGCACTGCCACTAAGTCTAACTTATAATTCCCTAATTCCCTACACACTGATTTCAGTGCCCCAGCCCTATAGAGGCTCCTAATGTTCCAGGTACCACTTAACCTAACCTAACCTTACCTAACTTAACCTAACCTAACCTAACTTAACCTAACCTAACTTAACCTAACCTAACCTAACCTAACCTAACTTTTTGGACGATTTCCCACGTTTTTCGATTTTTCGAAAAATTGAAATTTTCAAAAATTGTCTAAATTTTCAAAAATTTAAAAGTTGCTGCAAATGGCATGAAACGCGAAGAAAACTGAAGATTTTTTAAATTTTCGAAATTAAATTTGAACTAGGAGTAACGTGAAAAAATAATAGTAATATATGTATATATATATATATATATTTCATAATTTGATCTCCCGATCTTGATTGGGTCGGGTGCAAAAACTTACGAGCCTTTAATATATATTAATATTTCTCACGATTTATATAATTACATCGCATTTTATTATTGACACCACTGGATAGACGGACAGCAGACAATCTTTTGAGGATTCACAGTAGAGTGAATCTGCAAAACAGTTCTGTGTATGAAAAAGGATGGTCTCATTATCAATAAAATCATTTAAAAGTAGTCTATGTACTGCAGTTGGGTAAATCTCTTGCTGTCTATAAGGTTGAGTTTGTTTAGACATCCGGGCAAAATCCACCGATAATAGGGATAATATTCCGCTGGTTTTACGTGTTATCGGCATTTCCCTAAATGGTATGTTACGTCACAAATGGGGGCAGGTGATGGGAGAGAATTTGGTTTTAATACTGAAGAAACTGAGAGTTAATAAATGCTCGCAGTTCACGCAATTTCGTGCAGACCGGACGATCTGATAAAGTAAATAGTACAGTACTAATTAAAGCTAATGCACTACATCAGTATCATATGTGTTTATAAAACCCCACAACAACATTATTTTTTAATAAAATTATAGTGCATGTTAGCGTGGACTAGATGAGACAACCTACTGAGGAAATAGAAATAAGAAATGGGTACAAAATTTTTGTTGTAAACTCTGAAGGGAAGAGACCACTCAGAACACCTAGGAGTAGATTATATTTAAATGGATCTTTAGGAAATAGGATGATAGAAAATTGACTGGGTTTTTCTGGCTGATACAGGGGCGGTTTCAAGCTCTTGTGAACACGGTAATGAACCTTCGGATATTATCACAGATGAGGATTTTCTTGTCTAGCTGAACGTATTATCAGTTTTTCGAGGACTCTGATCCACAGAGTTAGTTATAGAGAAACGAAGTCAAGAAACACTGCAGAAATGACAATCATGTTTACTTCATCTTTTAATATAGGCCCAAAATTTATGGTAGGCATACTGAAATTTATTACGCACTCTTTATTCGCGACTGAAATAAACCGATGAATAAGGAATTACCATGCCCAGCTCTAAGCACAGTAAATTCTTCGATGAGGTAAAGATGGTTGTCTCTTGGGTTGTAACACTGTATATTCTGGCAAAAGTTTACAAACATTTCAGAGGTATTTGCTGCCTCCATCATCAGGGCGTCGTTGCAAACTAGAAGACAGCCATATTTGTACTCGCCGCTGTGAGAACCTAAAATTCTACGATGAGACGTCTTTCCGTTAAATATCTGTCATCTGGCAGAATTTCTAACCAACGAATTTATGGTTTTCTTCTGTCCCTCCACCAAATACCGCGTCCACTTCCGTCCGAGTCTTTTATTCACTAAAATCCAAGAATAAATAAAATGTGCCATTTCCCACAGCTTTGGTTCAATTTAAAAAAAATCAGTCTGGAATCTGAGGTAAAAAATTTGTTCTTTCCAAAATATTTCGGTTTCCTTCTGCCATTGTTTGATCCTTCAGCAACTTCTGGTTGCGTGATGTATCGGACCAGCTGGATAGGTACCTCCGAAGCGACACATGGCAGGAGCCAATGGAGAAATTGGTGTATCGGTAACGAAGAGGTTTAGAATAGGTATTGCAAACAGTTATGTTACCGACTCAGTAGAAGCTAGTGATACATGCTTCTCCTGGGCTACTGCAACATGCCAAACTAATTCCTGAATTATGATAATCGTAAGGGCAAAGGCTTGGATGAAGCGAAGGAGAAACAGATATTTAATAACGAGAAGGCGTTCATAAAGAGGTTAGCAATGAGGTTATTAAACTGGTTAGCTATTAGGAGTAGTAGTGGAAGGGGGGGGTGTATGCTGTAGGTTGAGCGCTTCGCGTGAAAGCGTCAGTTGACTTGAAGAGTCCGTCAGAAGAAGGTGCGTGATGCTCTAAGGCTTTGTGCAGATGTGGTGAACTACAATGACCGCCATGCTCCATGTGATTCTATTAATGTTTTTCGTGTTTTCGACACTGAGAACAGGTAAATGCTTGTTTTGCTTTATATTTATATTAGAATATATATATGTACTTTTATTTGTCTCGGTTGCGCATGTTAGAAGCTCCTGGCCTTCGAGTGATGGAAGCCCCGCCTCTTTTAAGAAAATAAATGTGAGTCAACAAGTATGGTAGTATGCGGAAACTAGGAGCGGCGAGATGTGACGTGATGTCATTTTAAACGTACAGGACATTTAATTTGTATTCGTATGTTATTATGAAGGTTCAAAATTTTAGGAACAACTGGAATTGATTGAAATGCTCATGGACGCTGCTCTGTGGAGTTACGTATTATTTTAGAAAGTATATTATTATTATTATTATTATTAATTTAATTTAATTATTATCCCATCTATTCACCACTTTATGGGGTATGTACTTCTATGTACCAGAGATAAACCTTGCCTCTGAGGTACATAGTGCAGCAGCTATTTCCGAAATACATTTTGTTTTTAATGTGTTTTTCATATATTATATAGTTTTATTGTGAGTGATGACTATATATTTTACAACAGCGTTTTTCGAATGATGTATGAAGATCATAAAATGACAGTTTTCTGCAGTTCCCTGATGTAGTGTTCGCCCGGGATGTTGGCCAAATATTTTCTGAGTCACCTGGAGACAGTTCCTGTTGCCCCTATAATTATTGGGATTACTTTTGCGTTCACTTTCCACATTCGCTGTATTTCAAGATCTTCTCCGCTTCCTTCTTAATTACATCTCTGTCAGTTGGTATTGCTATATCAATTAAGAGGCAAGTTCCATCAACATTTTTTGTCCGTATCTGTTTTTAATATTCAGATAAAGTGCATCGTTAGCCAGCCTCAGCCAGAAAGAATATCGCGGCGAGCTTAAGCCATAATTAGTTGGCTAACAGCGCCTGGCTGACGGGATCTGGCTAATGCTGCAATAAATATATCTGATGGGTTCTCCTGTGTTCCAGTGTGTGGAATGCCACTGACCACGAAATTAAGACAGAAGACTTTTTATTCTTCGTTTTTCAAAGTGTCAACCCGGCCAACACGGTTAACATGAACGCTCTGCACCTGCGATTTGTACAATACTTATCTTACAGTTTGTTCTAATCGCATTTGTTTGTTCTCCGCGTCAGAATGACATGCGATTCCCAGTGGATTTTCCGTTTCGCAGTTACAGTGCTAAGGATGCTAGACCTTGTATTTATTTTCACAAGAGGCTGTGAATGTAATTATTATAAGAGCAAATCATTTTAAAGCTTGTCATACCCGATTCGTTGCCAAACTTAAGGACTATTAAGAATCCAAGTTTTCCTGGTTCATCACTTTTTCTCTCAGAGTGTATTTCTCTAGTTCCAACTTTCTGATAAATGAAAAGTTTTATCTGCAGCCAAGTAGCACTCCATGAGACTAAATTAGGCAAGTGAAGGCTCGGCTCCAAGAAATTTTAACCTCGGAATATCATTCAGACTACACGGCGCTACAACACAGAAGACAGTCTTCTTCGTACTCACCGCCGTGAACACCTCAAGTCCTACACATTTCTTTTTGTTCAGCCCCTTCCTTGTTGGACAACTGTTATGTACTATAATCGCTCTTTAAGGTGAAGTACAGCTTCTTAATTATTCAGTAGTTTATCAGCAGACTTATAAGAAGACCGGTTTGATCATTGGCTTGTGTTGCGTTCCTCTAGTTGACAAACCGTGAGTGGTTCGTCACATTCACACTTCAGGTATGCGACTTACTTCACCTATGAATCTTACGTGGTATGACTACAAGGAAGGAGGGGGGACTTCTGTTCTCAGTACAGAAACATCAAGGAAGACTTTCATAGTCCTGCTGAGTCATACATCGGCACACTTTACTTTTTAATCTGACAATGAAATACCGTGAACAAGGCTGAAATTTATACGTTAGACTTAAAAAGTAACAAGTGATTCAGTTCTGTGCACTGATCTGTCACCAATAATTAGGTCCTTTGTTACCTGCGTCTTCTGGTTGGGGATAGAAATGACGATTCCAGGTAGCCCGTAAGGGAGTTGATTTCCAGCTTTGGGGCTGGGAAGGCGGTAATGACGTTTCGCAGTAAAGAAGCAGCGTGATGCGAAATGTTGGGACTACGTCGTTCCTTCCTCAACTTAACCAGAGTGAATCTTCCTTGTAGCGAATGGTACATTTCATTGGTTAGTTCCAGCGCAAGCAGGAAGATAACACCGTTGTTTCTTCAAATGAACATCGAAGTACGCAAACTGAAACCCTTCATAGCAGCCAGTAGCAAACAAAAAGGCAATCATCTAATTTTGACAACAACAAAAATTGATGGTCCCTACAGTGCCGATGGAAAGTGAGAGCGATGATTTTAAAAATTGACCTGTTGACCGATAAAATTATTCACGTAAATGTGATAGTTCGACCTTGTTTTTGTTCTCTGCAGATGCGACTGAATTGTTTTCTACAGCACCAAGTCGACAACGGCTACACACGCAGTCTCTTGTTTACCAGATATTGTCTATTTTCCCCCGGGGTTAAAGTCAGTCGCATTATGAAAAGACCTCTCACTATTTGTAGGGTGGAAATCCTTTGGGTTTTGTCTCTACGTCTCTTACACACGTCCACTGATGTCGTTTTATGGTTATCTTAGCTTCATACGTTATTTGCAATTAAAAAGTATATCCCGGTCAAGGCGAATGGTTGTATGGCGAGAAATGGAACTTTTCATTGAACAAAAGTTACTGTTGTACGATCTTACCATTCTGTTTATTAGTAGGACACTTTAGCGTCCTTACTGGCTAGATAACAGAATGTTACTCTAAAAGCCCAAGGTAAGAGCCACTTGTGAGATTAAGCTCAGGTTGGAGAATAATATTAAAATGAATAGGATTTGAGTTTCTCACGACGAGGAGTACGGTGTTGGCCGTCTTCCGGATTGTAGCGCCGTGTAGTCTGGTAAAAGGTTTATTAACGTTTCAGAGTTCCTTACTGCCTCCATTATCAGGACGACGCCTGTATGACAGAACTCAGACGACAGCTATCATCTTAACATGAAAATGGAATTAGGATGTGAAGGTATGGACGGTATTCACCTGGGTTGGAATGCGATTCACTGGCGGGCTCTTGTGAACATGTAATGGTCTAGTCTAGTCTAATAGAGATATTTCTTAGCCAGGTGAACAACCGTCATCTAATTCGTACTTACTGCTTGTACTGGGTTCTGATTGCGGTGGTAGATACGAGAGTTTGTAAGAACTGATGTGGAGCTTCGTTAGTGTGGTTAGAGTATTCGTGCCTGAGCGATGTGATCTAGGAGGTAATGCACAGTGTTATTTCATAGTAAGAACTTTTGTATTCTTCTACTTTTGTTAGAATGATTAAACTAAGGAATTTGAAAAGGATTGGACACGTAGTGCAAGAAGAGAGAAATCCAAGCGTGAGGCTTGAAGAAAAGTGTTGATGAGACGAAAATATGTTAAGAGAATGTGAATTCGGGATTTCCATTTCCGTCTTTGACATCTAGCGAGCTTTTACAAACGCGCTGGTTCTTTCGGATGCTGGAATCTAGGGTTGGGGATGTCCCAATAGGTGACATTGTATGAGGGTGTTGAATTCAGTTCATTATAACCATTGATACCCGCATCTTCGTAATGAACTAAGCAATGATATTTTGATTCTGAGGTAGTGTAGTGAATGCTGGTAGAATTTCAGCACAGTTGCGCCTACTGCAATACATCTTATATCCTCGAGTTTAGTTTACAAGATATAAATATTATGTAATATCAGCGGAATATACCTTGGCAAACACCGACGATTCATGAAGACGGTATTTGTAAATATCGTATAAGCTACAGAGATGCGTTATCTCATTTCAAGAACGCGTTTTCAGAGAGACAGCATTCAACTTGTTTGTCTTTAGCAACGGAGTCTTATGTGGATCGCATCTAAGCGTTGATGATGAGAACTGAACTAAGTCTGAAGATGATTTACACGTGCATCCTCTATCTTGGTTTTTATTCTATATTCTTGTATGAGAAATAAATATCTGCATTTATATCGCCCTACCGAGCGTCGATGTCTAGTGGACTCGGGTTAAATTATCTGCCTCTAGGTCCTAAGGAGTTATTTTGTGTCTTTCGTTATTCCTTCCCGAAGAATTCCAGGTAATCTCTTAAATTTACTATAAACAATTTCCTTCCAGATGTTTTCCAATTTGTTATTCGCACTCATTCTACCAATCGATGCTAATAATTTATATAGTTGGGAAAACGCCATGGAGTAAAGTAGGAAACATACAGCATGTGGATTTAAACTACATGAGAATAATTGTTAATCATGCCTAATGACTTATGTAATTGCTGTAGCAGCCGTCTTTGAAATAAATGTTTCATTAATTTAATAATAAAATTAAATCATATAGGCCAGTGGTTTACCGTTGAGCATTACGGTACTTCACGCTATTTGTAAATTTGTTAAGCATTTTATAAAATAAATAGTAGATTCAATAAGAAGGCTTAAAATGGCATAGAGTGATCAAATCAAGGAGGATGAGCTTGACCAGGTATGTAGTGCAGGGGAGGACAATATTAAAAAGGATGTTAAATACAATTTGAGGACGTGGGTTCAGGATTGAGACCAGTCGCGGTAAAAAGCTTTCTGGCTCCTTAAAAGGCCAAGAAATTCTTGACTAGCTGAATGGCTATTCATTTCTAAAGAAGGGTTCTGCTTTATTCAATTAATTAGCTTTTCAAAACAGCACGCAGTAGCAATTTGTGCTTCTCAGTCACTTGAAGGAAGGCGTTACTAAAGAATTAAGGAAGTGTAACTTTCAAGATATTGTTTTTTCTGGTGGCATTTATATGCAAAATTAAAGACTGCCATAAATATTTTTGTGAAAAGCTTAAAAATGCATGCAAATGTCGGCTCATTTATAAAATAAATAAAAAATAGAAAAGTCGTGTGCTTCCAGGATATGAGTTGTTTGTTTAGATTCATCGCAGCTAAGTTTTTAAATTACTTCTTAATATTATGTTCTTCTTGTGGAAGGAGATGCCAGCGTCGTAACCTCGTACTCGTTTCCTCAAATACGGGATATGGTGATAGACTTGTGCCATGTCTGCGACCCTACAGAGAACGGCCTCTTGTCCGGATCTCATCTCCCTGGTCCCGGTCAACTTCCTGTCTTCTAATCAGTCCAGGCTCGTTAGAAATGAACACTACAGAAACGGTTTATAGTTCACAGGCAACATTCAGCAAACCAATAGAATAATTAGAGGGAAGTGAGGCAGAAAAGTGAGAATGTCGAAAGAAATCAATTAAAGTAGATTATAAAGAAGTAGGATGTAAAGTTGTAGATTGAATCCATCTGGCTGAAGGCAGCGTTCAGTGGCGGGCTCTTGTGAACACGGCGAAGAACCTTCTGGTTCTGTAAAAGGCGACAAATTTGACAAACTAGTACGATCTTTTGAAGTTTGAAATTAGATTCCTCTGGATCCCCCTTTGGACCGTCTTACCTTAGACTGCTTAACTCAGAATTCAGTCCTATCATACATAACATATAAAATATGTAAAATACTTAGTTTTTATTGTTTACTTATTGCGATTATCATCTGCTGAAGTTGGATGATTATGATATATGCTGCTTTAATCCTTTAGAGCACACTTATAACTATTAAAATTAGCATTTAACAGCCTTAACATTCGGTAACTCTACCTAAACCTTTGAGCATTTATTTACTCAACAACATAATCAAGAAAATTCCAAACAAGTTCACCAAAATAACTAACGTAAAATTAAACCAATTAACTGAGATTAAAACTATCATAAACTGATTTGTTGTAATCATTTTCTCTGCATTGGTATAGAGCATCTAGTTGTTTCGAACCAAATTTAAAAAAATAAAAATAAATCGAAGTCTTAAATTAATTGTCGCATATAATTACTGTTAGAAGACAAAGATTGCGTACGTTTCTCCGTCTTTACCAATTCAGAATGATTTCTACTGTTACTACCACACCGCCAATTAGTATTACAGAATGCAAACACGATAAGCTACTATGGAAAAATGTAGATATGAGATTGCCACTGTCGTGCTTTGCTAAGAGGAAGGTCGGGAACAGACAAAAGCAAAGGGTTGTCTGTCCTCTTGTTATGAACCCAGTGAACCCCAGTTTCTGTCAAAAGCCGTTATCAGCCGCATTTTAGAGCAGGAAGGATGCAGGGAAGGGCCTGGTTAGGTTCCGGTTATTTGTAGTATTATCAACAAGAAATACAACACAGTGTTTCTAATATAGACTACAATTTGCTTTCTAGCCATTGACTACCTGAATAATTTCTTCGGGAATAAAGCGGCCGGGGCATGAAGCTGATCATTTACCTTCATCTAGTTACGAGGTCAAGCATGCGTGGTGCTATACCTCCAGTTCGTTTATGTTTTCATGGTTTGATATTTAATTAAGCTCAGAGATTTCCCTCATATGTGCTACAAGCCCTGAGCGTCTCAGTACGCATGTCACTTATTTTAACATTGAGTGTTCTGAATTTTATCCACAGATTACATTGATGGGTTTTGTGTGATTTTCAGAATGAACAGCAATTATTTCCTAAACATTATCAACCAACTGAAACACTGTGTATACATTTCCAATACAATTAAGCCTGTGAAGCCGACGGTCGTCTAGATATTTTTAAGCATTCAGAACTTACCTCAAACAAAAATCAACAGCATTACAACATTACCCAACGTTTTAGAGATAAGTTGTTTGATGATATTTAGGGAAATAATCACTGTTTATTCTGAAAATCTTACGAAACCCATAAATACGCAATGTGGAAAAATGCTGTTATTAATTGTTAATAATGCAGGTGGTACATGTAGTTACGACTGAACTTCAAAGGGCTAAGTAGAGGAAGTGCTTAAATTCGAACCGCTTACTCTGTGAATAAAATAGCAGATTATCAGATTTTCAAAATCTTGTAAATTCGGACTGCTATAGTTTACCATGCTGTGAATCTAAAACAAGGGCGTGTATGATTTCAAATGAATTAAATTATGTAAACAGTTCCTATTAAAACGTGCCCTGTCTTGACTTGTCAACAAAATACAGTATCTTCTATCCTTTCTGCTGTTATTTAAATAATAATTTGGTTTGAAGTAGATGAGAAATACTTTCGTGTTATCTATTCGTGGAACACTGTAGAGTTCCCTATCAAGCCGGATGCTTAATTTGTGTAGCTCGTCTGAAAATAGCAAACCAATCTGGTTTGAATTAATTACAGATGCCTTTCATCTATGATGCTGATGGAAATAAGTACAGAAATGAGACCTTGCAGAATTCTTGGACAAAGGGATAGGTATTCCGCACAGGAAGCCTTCTCCAACACAGTTATGTGTAGTACGTATCTCGTGTGGTCTCATACGAAGTATTGCGGAACAATTATTGCACTCCTTCTTAATATTCATGAGGTCCACAGTCGAATCTAGGGCACGAGACCGCCTATCCTCATTGAAGAATGTTTTAAGGACTGAGGTGTCTGGCTGAAATTCGAACCGGGTAGCGTTTTGGTTTCAACCATGCTGTCTGAACCTTCTTAAGCCCAGCGGTAATTTTTAGCTACCTCGATACCACCCATTGGGGGTACACGGTGACGTCATAGCCCGACAGTCATGACCCGTCTGTATCGCTTTGCATTCCTCAGTAAACCAGTCAGTCAACAAGGTTCCTGTAACGAGATGACGTCATTTCGTTCTTCATTGCCAAGTGTTTCATGGCAATTGTCATGGGGGTCCCAGAACGTAATTTGAATGGTACATGCATTAATGGAATGCATACAGAAACGATTAGGTGGAGAATCCGAACGGAAAACACCACTTGGAAGATCTAGGCGTTGACGAGAAGATAATATTAGAGTGGATGTTCAAATCGTATGGCGTGAGGATGTGGCTTGCAGTCAGGTGGCTTTGTACAGGGTCCAGTTGGGGTCTTTTGTGAACACGATATTGAACCTTTGGTTTCCATGAAAGGCGGGGGGGGGGGGGGAATCTTTTGACCAGCTTCTCAAGAAGCAATCTGCTTCGTGAAGTTAAGTGCAGACGTTATGAGCCTGTCGAATTGGTAAGGACTTGGAAGCAACCAGTTTCAAGGTACCGGCATTCACCTCCTGAGACTGAAAAAGAAATAACGAAAATATCCAGTTGGTAACTCGGTATCTCCGGAATAAAGTCTAGAACGTTACCACATCTCCAGAGTGCTCGATAAACCGCTCTTCGTATCCGTGTGGATTCTGGTTTTTATTTGAGGTCGACACTCTTTAGAGCTCCATCCACCCCCCCCCCCCCAAAAAAAAAGTTTTGTAATACATTTTAGGATAAATACTTCTTGAGTACTTGCACATACATTATGAATGCCCACTGCCTGCCTGCGGTGAAATTGATACTGAAGTCAGCTACAAAACGACCCGGCCATCATCAACATTTGGGAACGTGACAGTTACCGTTGTAGAGGGAGCTTCACGTTCTAACCGCTTTATTACCGTGAAAAAAATCCTTAAGAGGCAATGTATAAAAGAATTTTCTCTGCTCCATGCCGTGATGATGTGTGGAATGGAGGTAAATTTTTCTCGTATTCTTAGCCTCACCACTAAGAGAAAGTGAATGGTTAGCTTCAGGCTCCAGTCGCTTGAAAGCCATTGAAATTCTCCGTGCACATTTGATGGCCGCCAGAGCCAGTCTGGTTGTGGAGGCGAAGAGAAATATCCCTGTCCCTGCCCGGAATCGAACCCCAGTCGTTCAGCCCGTAGGTATTGAGTACAGCAAATAATAATTATTGACGGATTTTTAAATTTATATCCGATTGAAGCGAAGGAATATGGTGACAGTAACAGTAAGTAAACACTTCTAGGAAGAAGCATACTGCGTTTTGAAGATTGTCAAAGCCGGAAATAAGTCAGTATCTAGTTTATTTACGTCAGTATAGGCCTGCCACATACTTCCTTCCGACTGTGGAGTTGTTTACTCTTTATCTTTTTAGGAATGGTGGTGCGAAAAATTTCATGCTGTAAAATATTTTGATTCTCCAGCATACGATTGATTGGCGAATCAAAACGTAACAGCAGGAGTAGTGACGTTCATTCGGTAGCAAACGTCACGACGTAGGGCCACTGTTTCTGCTTTGTAATTGGGAGGTCCCGGGTTCGAATGTTGATCCGAAAACTTCAGCTGTTCTTCAAAATCGATTATGACTGCTTGTTTAGAATCATCCTATTATTCAATGCTGTATAGCCAATGCAGTTGATAAAGCACTTCTTTCGTTCTTGTTATGTTGAACATGGATACAAACTTTTGTCATATTCTGTACCTCTCTTTGATGTATCTTGCAGCAATGTATCTACAGTATGAATGAAAATGAAATTGTTTCAAGGAGTAATGAAAATAAATGTCCTCTGAACATTCTCTACGATATATGACCAATCCAATTGCTGTGGCTTATAATTTTTATTGTCACGGTATATGCCAATGTAATATTGGACCGAGAAATAGAGAATTTCATCGAGTTAGAGTTGATGATGAGAAAATTTACTCTGAAGAGCCAGAGACCCACTGTAGAGATGTCAAAAGGAAAGAAATCATTTAATTTACCACTTATTGCAGTTGCATTATTTGTTCATCTTGTTGAACATATTAGTTTATGTACATTTATACATACAAACACATATAGGGTGATTCAAGAATAGTATATTGACAAAGTGTACAGTTCTTGACCTGAATTGATAGATGTGTCCATGTCTATCCTTTGATAGACGTTTGAAGGCCAGGCTAGTTCAGACTAAATTAAAATATGTTAAGATTTCTGTCTTCGAGGTTGTTGTGCTGTGTAGCCTGGTTGATGTTAACCAACATTTCGCCCTGATGATGGAGGCAGTATGACCTCTGAAACGTTGGTTAACATCGACCAGACCACACAGCACAACAAACTCGAAGACAGAAATCTTCATACTCACTGCTGTGAAAACCTCAAATCTTACGAAAATATATTGGTTTAATTGTAAGGCTGTGAAATATGACAAAAAGACAAGACAGAAATCAAAAGCTGAAAAGTAATGAAAGGTGCATTACTGGGTATGACTGGTGCTGTGTTTTTGAATTTGGTATATTGTATGAAGAGGTTAGCATTCATACTTAATATTCAGGAGGTCCTGGGTTTAATTCTCAACCTGATGGCCATTTATCATGACTCAGGTTTTTTGTGGTGCTCTTCTGCCTTGGGGCAAATGCTAAAATAGACCATGGCTGCTTCCTTTCACATAATCCATATTCAGCATTCACAGTTGTTCAGATGATACATTACTTTCAAATAAAGGCAGAAATTTGTAGGTGTAACTGGTCCAAAGAGAGCAGAAAGAAATACCTACTAGTTTATGGCATGTTCTTATCTTCTGAGATTATTTAACAATGAGGTAGATACTGTGGAATAATCATGAATCTTGAATCAGGAGGGATGTGGCATGAAGCATTTTTAATATATTTTAAAGTACTATACCAGCACTTTCCTGAAAGAAAACCATAAGAAGTCTCAGTCAAGGTAGCTGGATACTGGCCAAGATTCACACTGGTTTTCGCCAAAGTTTGAGCCAGATGCGTACGTCCAGTGTCAGCTTGTCCGGTGCCAACTCTCAACTGTTCCAACCATGCAAATTCACATCTCTTGTCCACAACATAACATTATTATTGCAGATAATTCTTCATAAAATATTATTAGTATGTTCAAATCAAGAAGGATGAGATGAGCAAGGCATGTAGTGTGCATGGGGAGAGGAGATATGCATACATCTTGGTTGGAAATCTGGAACGGAAGAGACCACTTGGAATACCTGGACATAGATGGGAGGATAATATTAAAATTAATCTTAGGGAAATGGGCTGGGAGGGTGGTGAATTTCTTGACTAGATAAGCACAATTTTAAAAGAAAAGCAGAATATTGTCTATTGTTATGAGTCTTATTGGTCATGTATGACTGTCATTTTACTTCAAGGATAAAAGGAACCGCTGTATAAACACTTTCATCTGTAATATCTCTTATACAGAAAATATGAAAAACATTACAGTTTAAAAAATAATAAGACCTCCATTTTATTAGTACAGACAACCATTTTGGATATATATTAGTCATGTGCAATTTACAAGCATCTACTGTGAACTTCGCTGGCGCAGTGGCCATGTGGTCTGAGGCTTGGTTCTCATGTGCCTGGCCGCTGCGACCGTGGGTTTGAGTCCCACTCAAGGCATGACTGTTTGTCCTCATCTCCTCTTCCAGTCTGGTGGGTAAAGACTGGCCACGGAAGGCAAGGCAAAACCACCATGGTACTTTCGCAAGAAAACCCCGACGGATCACAATGGTCAAGCTGACCATAGATGATAAAAAAAACTATGAACTTCACAAACGTAATTAATTAATTACTCTTATATGTTCACAGGTTTTCAGTCTGTGGTTGAAATCAAGCCACCCCGGTTGATTTCAGAATTCTCAGGCTCCAAAGAAGTCAATTCTGGTAAAGATTTTGAGTTGGTTTGTGAATGTGATAAACCTGTGCATTGGTTTTATCCTCAGCTTACCATGGATACTGAAGAGGTATAGTGTGAATTGCTAAGTTAGATACTTCTGCAATTACAAACATAGAACTTGCATTGCAATGCAATATTTTCAAATTTGGTATCTACATATTTGTTTGAGGAGAAAGGTGTACATGTTTATAAAATGGGTCCTTTGTAAACATTTATTCTTTTATTGTCTTTAAGTTAATTTAGTGCAGATACAAATCATGGCATTCTTATTTCATATCATATTACTCTTGTGGCAAAGATGAGTGTTCATAACCTAAAGTAACCTACAAATTTTTTGGTAATCAAATACAGATGGAGACACTGTGTTCTTTATATTACACTAAACATTGTAGGCCCAAGGAAGGAAGAAGTAAATATGTTTGAAGCAATGGTTTTGCAAATTTTAAAGTTTTTCAGGTAAGAGCTGTAGATTTCAGTTAAATTTATATTTTATATTATACACAAATTCTTTGTATTGTAAACCTTGATGGAAGTTTGATTTAATCTTAGTGTAATGTAAGGTTACATTAAGCCAGTGTGAATGAACCCAAATTCATCAGAGAAATCTTTTCATTTAATCTCAGTATTTTATTTGTTTGAAATCTTTTCAGTAGCTAGATATGTGCATGACTGATAGACATAACCTCCCTGTTAAGACACATTCGAAATATACAAGGTAGGTACTATTAACATCTTGACAATAACTTGAAATTATTTTTTGTTTGTAGGATGAATCTTATGGCCTCATGTCAATGATCAACATTACCAACACCATAACAAATACTGGAGAATACCGCTCTGTGTTGAAAGTGACAAATTCCTATTTCTTAGATACTGGATACTACTACTGTATTGTAAATGGAACCACAGACTTCCATAATGCTCTGGAAAATGTAACACGTGTATATGTATATATCAAAGGTAAGCAAAGATTAACATTTCACATTTTTCCCAATTATGGGTAGAAAAATGTTAGAAAGTGTTATGTTTTATGATCTGCAATAACCATTTACTGTTTAATAATATTCATGGTGATAAAAGCGATACTACAGTATAGACTATTCAAATCAGTATACTGTTTTATCACACTTACATTTGTATATCTTATACTGTAACAGTTATATAGATAGGCCTAGATAGTGCTTTTACTCCCAAGGATTGTTGGATTGGGTTACTTGTCAAAATCTGTTCATTATACATTTTAGCATGTATCACAATATACAACATACACGGCAGAGATTGGTGGACAAAACGTTACCTGCCTCGAATATAAGATGGTAAAATCTAAATTTCTTGTATGATTTTACAGTGAGGTTTTACTTGAAAGGAAAGTAACAATATGATTACATCAATGATTGTAACAGAATGTGTTGTTTTAGCCATCAGGCTTAGAGACAGCTGTAAATTTATGTTGCTATTTTTCAGATTTGATAAATTTGTTGGTGAGAAATGAGAGTTTCATAATACAGGCTGTTCAGCAACACCAACCGGCAGTTATCCCATGCCGACCCACATCCTTAGATGTAAATGTCACCTTGTGGAAGGACAATACTCAGGTTTGTTTATGCGCATCACAGTAAATTCAGAATACATTGTAGTGGTTAACACTCCTGCTTCTTATTCAGGAGATTCTGTGTTACATTCTTGACACAGGGAATTGGCTGTTATGACTGAAGTTTCTTGTGGCTTTTCTTTATCCCTTCAGGCAAAGGTGAGGTAATACATTAAAACAGACCACTGCTGTTTCCACATCTTTACAAATTCATCATCCTGTCATTTGGAATTTGCATACAGTTGACACAGAGTAGTTAAAATGACACACACATGGTATGAATGTCACTTATATTTAACTTTACCCACGTGTAAAATTGGCTTTATTGTGAAAATTCATCAGCACCAGGATAAAGGAATACAAGTTCAAAAATTATAACTGAAATATGATAGTTACTTTAAGGCCTATATTTCATATTACTCACAATTTAGCAAAACTACAGTTCAACCTAAAGTTCATGTCTAAATTATATAATCATACTTATATAAATCTTTTAAAAAATCAGTAATTCTGCAGATGGATCTCTACTGGGTTCTTGCGTCACGTTGTCTGGTAGAAGTTTATGGCGCAACAACCTTAGAAGACAGCCATTTTCAGACTCAATGCTGCGAAAACCTCAAATCCAACTTAATCAATAATCCTGATTTGTGAGGACTCTGAAAATTTATTTGAAGACTTCTTTGGTTTTGGGATGATGACATCACTGCACTTAGTGTCAGTCTGCCACTGTCATAGTATGTGGCATAAGTTAAGTCTGGTTGTTTTAGATTCAGGTTCTTGTGTCAGCATTGGAGCAGTAGTCATGGCTATGACAAGTGTCAGGTACTGACATCATGTTGAATCGTGTCCTGAGTCTTAAGTTCACTTGATATGGAATCATGTGTTGATGTGAGGATGATTGGCCTTTGATACTCAGTGCCATGTCAGTTTGCCAGCATCATGTCATGTATGGCATCCTGATGCTTGTCTTTGCTTTCTTCAGTATAATGTATCGTATGTCACTATATAGAATAAAAATCAGAAATAAAAACTGGGTTCAAATATTATTATAATTTGTTATGTTGATGGTTTATTAATGTTAATTTGTTTGACATGGCTGTGTTAGGTTAGTGGGGGCTATGGCATGCAGGAACTTGCTCCATACACAAAATTTGCAGGGATATTAAAAATATTGTCTCATAAAACTTGCTGGAGTCCAAAACAATATGATTCAGAAGTATTTTATGATTAGTGTATATGTGTGTATGTGTGTTTTCTTATGAAGAAAGGTTAATTATGCATGTCCATATCTCAAGATTCATTTAGGTATCCATGAAGAAGGTGTTATGAATGTGACATATGATCCTACTGTTGGTTTCACTCTGGACCCGATCAACATCATGCACATTGGTATCTATGAGTGTAGAGGCAAACTGTGGGAGGAACATCAGGAACTACATTGTCACTTAGATATTTTGAGTATGTATAATTATGTTTAATAGAATGAAGGCTTGCAATTTAGATTTGGCATTTGGTCTTGAGAAGGATTATTTGTCCTTTGTTCAAGAATTTGGTAAAGTCACATATGCAGTGTTTTGAAGAAAAATTCATTTCTAAACACTAGTATACATTTTCAAACATATTTACTTATACTGGTAACAAACAAATTTTGCCATAAATACCTTTCCATTTAACTTAATGCCAAATTTAAATTGAGGATAAATAGTGTAATTAGATTCTTAAAATAATGCATGTGACTATGTGTTGTTATTTCAGATCACAGAAGTGAATCATGATGTTAATTTTGATCCCAGTGTTGGTTTCACTATTACTCTGCATAAAATAACTGATAGTGGTGATTTTATTTGCAAAGCTGTTCAAGGTACCATAGAACAGGAGGTGATTTATTATATCATCGTAAATCGTAAGTCTAAGACTCGTCAAGAGTGTAAATTTTCTGCTCAGCAGTAACTTGGTGGCTTGGATCATCTGTTTTGTGCAGCTGGCTCTGGGGTGGTTGAAATATTCATAAGACTTTCCAGCAAAATATAACATACCAGAGGCAATTCAGAAGACAAAGGAAAAGAAAACATTTCAAAATTAAATTAGCACACATGTTCCAACATATGTTATGGCAATACACTGATCTCTTCATTGTTAAATCTAAATACTACATAATGTGATAACATTGTGACTACATCACCGTCAGTTGGTTAAATCTGATAACATATTATATGAGTTTACTGACTTGAAGATGCTTATTTATATACTGTATTTTTATGCTTCTGATGTGAAGTTTCTGCTTCTTTTGATACAGGAGCAGATTTTTTTTGCTTTTATAATATCCTGGCTAAAAAATAATTCATCTTAAATTGGACCATTTTGCTACAGAGCCTACTTCTTTGAATATCCATTCATGTGTATCATTCATTAATGGCAAATACATTTTATTTAAAGTTTCTTATAGCATTTTTGTTCACAAATTAGGAAATACAAAATAATAACTCACTTTAATATTCTGTACACCAGCATTTAACTTGTTCATAAATGAGATGTTTGGTATAATAATCATGATTCTTAAACAGTTGCCAATTGAAGACTTTGGTACAAGAAAGGGATGGTGTTTTATATCATTGTTTCAAGCAGGATAAAGATGTTTTAAATGTTTGGTATTGTGTGTGTTATTAATTTATTTTTATTACTTTAACAGACATGTATAGACATTTTAAAGAACAGCACTTTAAATTAATTTTATTTATTTATCCAAGAAAAAGAGCATTAATGGAGATAGCCCCTTTTTTCTCTAAATTTACAAGATGCATCTTTCTCTTTCTTTTGGGGTTCACAAGTTGGATGCTTTGATCTAGTACTTGCTGGCAGGTCTATTGTAATATAATTGCTTGGGTTCCTTTTTCTCTAATACTACCCATCTGTGGTAATGGTGAATGGATTAATACAACTTATCTAACTTTAGCCATAATTTTTAACTGAATGGTTTGTAAAACATTGCTGTATCTGTGAAATGTGCATCTTGTTCTTAAATTAATTTTAATATAAGCCTATAATAATATGAGTTGTAGGTCTGATATGTTTATAAATGAAATAATCTGAAAAGTGCTCTATTTCTTACCTGATCACGCCTGAAGTTATGACATGAATGCATTAATACATGTGAGTATTAAGAATGATCTGTACATTTGGAGTTTTGTGTGCATATATGTATACAACTGTTCATACTTACATGTAAGCAGACAGACTTCTAGAGTCTTCAGAATAAACCTATTCAGAGACTTTAGGCATTGCATATAACTTTAAAAATGTAGTAGCTGTCTATAACATAAAATATTTATGTGGCATATTAAGTACGAACAGTACAATCATCAACCCGACTTGTGTAGTGTATCACACATGACAAACTCAGTATTTATATCACATGTGATAAAACCACAAACGCTGTTTGTTTTGATGTTTTACTGTGTAATGAAACTATACTAAAATGTCAAATCTAACATTAAATGCAGTATTTTGATTGTAAAGGTGTTGATCCATACTTATAATTTGTAGGCAGTCATTAAAACAGTAAAAATATAGGCTTAGCTCAATTCGGATAAAATCAATAAAAGTAAACATAATTAGAGAATGAAATTAAAGTAGGCAGTAAAATGTGTATGGGTTTTGATCCAGATTCTGTGTTAAACCTCATGGCAAATTGTTACAGGCCAGTCATGTATCCATTGAAAATAAATCCATGGGAAGTACTCTTGTTTAGTGTTGTTACAGTATGAAGCTGTGCGGGTCTGTGATGTGAATTCCATCTAGTGGTACTGGAACAAGTATCAGAATAGTATTTAAATATAAGGATATAAGTGGGGAGGGATTTTTGTTAATAGTTACTTACTCATATATTGTAGCCTTATGCTTAGTTGACTGTTGCTGTGCATTTAAATTTGGACGTGGAATGAAACAGTGCATTATTGTTTTTTACAAATATCTGTGTAAAATATTGGATGAGTTGGTTGGTGGGTGTGTGTATTTGTTTGGTGGTTCAGATATGCAGAAGAATGTGGCCTAAACAGTCTGTGCAAAATATATGGTGATAAAGAACTATTCTCTGCAGCTTTTGAAAAAATCATTAGTGTAGTAACAATACCTATTAGATTTATCCCATCAAAACTTATCAGACTGCTTGTACTGCATATGCTTAGAGAGCAGACAGACATTGTATGTAAATAAAGTACACCTTTTAAGGTCTCCCATAAGACAGTACTTGCCTCTTCTTATTCATTCTTACTCTTTGCATTGAATTTTAAATTAAACAAAGGAAGAATTGAAGATTTCTGTCTTCTGGGTTGTTGCGCTGTGTAGTCTGGTCAATGTTAACCAATGTTTCAGAGGTCATACTGCCTCCGTCATCAGTGTGATGAATATCCCTGATGACGGAGGCAGTATGGTTAACATCGACCAGACTACACAGTGCAACAACCCAGAAGACAGAAACCTTCATACTCACCACTGTGAAAACCTCAAATCTTACAAAGGAAGAATTATTTATATTAATATAAAAGTTCTTGTAGTGAAACTGTACCATATTATTACTATTGATTGACATCAATAATTGTGATTACTTTGTGCTAGCCCTCAGATCTACTTCCTATCATAGTGTGGGGATACACTGATGAAGTCATACTTAACCATGTTTTTTAATTATATTCAAGTATTGTATGGGAATTACGAGTTAAGATTTTTTGAAAAGTATTTTGTCCTGAATGTTATTTCTGTTTAGTTTTATGTTCATAGTTTTTGTCCCTTTAGTACATGAGATTCTTATAATATTTTATTTTAATTGCCCTCATCTCATTACTGCTATTCAGTTTCTCTTCCCCATAATCAGTAAGGCAAATAATAACAGCTGAGCTCACAAATGAATTTCTTCTCTATTGCAGAAGGTTCTAGCTTTATCCCAAAGCCTTCAATTAATGAGACATACTTGAACCCTGTTGTTGTTGGTGGAAAACTTTACCTTGAATGTGTAGCTCGAGCAACTCACGGCATTAAATTCACCATTCAGTGGCATCTACCAGAAACTGTAAAGGTTAGTTAATTGATTTTAGTTTTGTATGGTACTTTTCTCTCTCATATAAAATTTCATCTAACAAATCTGTAAACTCAGTCCTAAACCTGTAATGATTGATTTCACACTAGAATATCTCATTCATTCACATACAATGCACATAACAGTGACATTAGATGTTATTTGTCTGATAGGAAATATCATTACTCTGCAGATGCATCTTCAGTAGAAATGTTTCTGTATGCATGTATTAACTAATTAACTAATTTGATGTTTGTCACCTCTAATACTAAAACCCACCATTGAACACAATTCTGAGCCAATTTTATCCACCTCACACCCTTACAACCTATTTCTCTAAGATCCATTTGCATGGTTGCCATCCACCTCCTCCCAGAATTTTCCCACTTGACCACTTTCCATGCAATATACCCTCCATATGACTTACATGTGCAGCCCATTGTAACCTCTTAAATTTTACATCCAAAATAATACTTTCTCATCTGTGTAAGTCATGACATTTATTTTTATGTAATCTTCAACATTTCACACTCCATCCTGCTTAGGTTAAAATATTTTTTTTCTGAACTCAATTGCAGGAAAGGGGGTTAGGTTACACAACTATATAAAACTTATTAATATTATAGATTTGTTAATTTTCCTATACTTTATTTGTGTTTTTGTTCATTTTAGAGTGAACGTGCAGTTTACAATGGATCTGTTTCCTACGACTGTGGACAAGATGCAACCTATCACTGTTCAGTATATTCTCTTACAATTGAGAATGTGACACTCCATGATAGAGGAAATTATACATGCCAGGTGACTGACCATAATATGGTGACTAATAAGGAAACAAGATTTATAAAAATTCATGGTAAGTAATTACTTTATTTTTTTCAGTAATATTTCTGTTTTCACAAAACGTTAGATATAATACAGCCCTATGAGAGATTCTGAAAGTTAATATGAGGTACTGTCCAAATATGGGTATTTAATACCTGCTATGTTTTATTATACTGATTTAACTCCCACACACTTATTTATAGAATAGTTACACAATGCAGGAAAGTATACAGAGTACTGTAACAGCAATATTTTTGTTGACATTGGTCTTCTAGGTTGTAACACTGTTGAATTGTAGGTTGATAACCAACATTTTCAAGGAACATATTGTTATCTTTAAGACCGAAGTCCTACAACACCAACAATGACATTTTAACCACCCTTACAACCTTGTATCTCACACAGTGATATTTTTGTGTTGTCAGAATTCACATGTTCTGGTACAGAATATTGCTTTGATGCCAAAGTTCTCGCAGTTGTATGAATATTGGCTGATGCAATTATTTTCTAACTGTAAAACATTTAATATATTAAATTTATATATACAGTTTTAAGAAAAATGTTTATTTATGTATACAACTTTACATTTTTCAGAGGCTGGTCAGAGTTACATTAATTTGTCAATTGATGCACTGACTGTCAGAGTTAAAGCTGGCACGGAACATGTTCAATGGGTTGTAAATGTGGATGCATCACCGATGCCTAGTTACATATGGTTTGACAAATCACATGAAGAAATTAAGCCTCAAAATAGTGTAAAGTACAAAATTGAGGAACGTAAAGGAAGGACACAGATCACATTAATAATAAAGAAGATACAAATTTATGATGCAGGAACTTACGAATTCCGAGTTTATAATGACAAAGTAGAAAAGATGTTGAATCTTACACTCATTGTTACAGGTGAGTATAAAATTATATTCTTAGCTTGATTTTCATTCTTCAAGGAAAACTTAGGCTTAGAAGATCTGCATGCTGTCTGTGTGTTTATTTTTGTGCCTGTGTGTATCCCCCTTTCCAACTTTTGAGTCAAAGGACTGGTTTTAAAAAACACTTGGATGAATGTTATGCCCTTGGAGGCCACCCAATACTTGTACTTTCTAATTTCATACAAATTCCTGCACCATGTAGTCTCATAGAATTTTATGTCAGTCAATTTATGTGTGGCTACAAGGCACAGCAACGCAGAAGACAGTCATCTTCATACTCACCACCATAACCACCTGAAATCTCAAATTCCTGGAAATCGGACTTAAATTGTCCAGCCAATAGCCAATCACTGTACTGATTAAGCTGCTTTGGCTTATGCTATGGAACAGATACATTATTACAAACCATTTTCTTTTTGTGCTAGATTACAAGCTTTAATGTAACTGTTCCCATGTTAAATGCATATGATTGAAAACTATGAGGTATGTTTTGTCTTTGCAATGTTTTTGGACATTTGTTGCATGGTTTTCATTAGATGCCAATGAAGTCCAGTTTAGACAGCACTTGAAAAGATCTGTCTAAAATCATTACATTTCAAGGTATGATTATATTAAAACATATGGCTGCATATACTTGACTTGTGTAAATGGCAATGCTGCAAGGCGAGTTTGATGAACTTCCAGTCAGGCCTAAATATTGTAAATGCCTGTAGAAGCTGGCTTATGTTTATTTCAGATAAGCCTGCTGTTTCGTTGGAGAATAGTCAGTCATACCTGTATCAGTTGGGTATGACCTACAAGTTGAAGTGTAAAATTGTTGGTTTTCCACAGCCAGAAGTTAAGTGGTTTTTCAGTGAATGCGACTTAATAAATGACTGTGAAGAATTGACATTCAAAGAAATTCAGGTATGACATGCACTACAGATTTTTAAATTTTTTAACTGTTATACACAATAAACATAAAATCAAGAATACTGTTATGTCTTGCATTCTTCATCTGATATTTGACACCAGTCTCTTATTTCATTATTCATACATTTTCAGGTGACTCCCAACCCCGAGATAAGTGACCATACTTACAGTGATACATTGGAGTGGGCAGTTGACAGGCCAGGTCTCATCAAATGCTTTGCAAATAACTCAGAAGGTAACAGCAGTGAAACTCTGAGTTTATTTGTGACAGGTAAGTTGTATCTTTTTACAAAAATCTCAGTAATGTGAAATATTCTTCTTTTGGGTTTTGTCTATCATCTTATATTATAAAATTACACAATGTTTCAATGAACTGGATCTATCCCTGTCTTCAGGTGTGATGAAGGGGAAGGGCACCTACTCTGTGGGGTTAATTAGAATAAGCTAATCTCAATCACTGGACAACCTAAGTCAGAACAACAAGTGTATAAGCATCCAAGATCAGGTTATGTCAGTGGGAGATAATGATAAGATTAACAATAAAGATTTTAAGAAGGCGTATGAATTCAGCCCTCAAAATGTTGTGTGATTTTATGACAGAGTCCAGAAACCCAACAATGCAGACAAGTTAGTGAAACACACAGTAGTCACATATTAATACACATAGATGTATTCTATGTAGCCAGCTTCCTATTCCAGGATCTTTGATGTGTTTATCTTTGTCGTAACTTTGTAATGATGGTATTAATTTTTTCATCGCATTTTACTTGCAGATATCCCTGATGAAAAAGTTTTCAGCATATGGGGTAAACCTGAAAAAGTAGTTGTTGGAGATAATTTCACCCTCCACTGTGGGGCAAGTAAATATAATTTTACTGAACCCATTGTATGGTATGAGGAAAGAGATGGTTATGCTAGTGAACAGCCAGTTCGGAACAATTCAGGTAATTTATTATAAGAGTTAAAAATCTGTAAACCCTTTTGAGAGGGCAGTGCTTGAGGGCATGAGAAAAATAAGTGGAATAGTATTTGCATAATCTTTGATTTGCCAACATATTTCAGACAAAATTAAGTGTTGAGGGAGTGAAAGAAGGGATACTGAGGCACTGAAATATAAGTAGGAAAGGCTTTGTTCAAATGTGATCTGTAATGATATTCTTAAAATATACTTTGTAGGATGTATGCACAAGTTTTCTATACAAAGCAGCTGTCTTAATACCGGTATGCATGTTTTTCATTGCCATGTAAATGTTGTCAGTTAGTGATGGGTACTGTGAGAAAGAGTTGTTTTCGTTGGTGTAAAATTGACCGGTGACTGTGGACCCATGTTCAAGAAAGTTGTAGATGAAATCCTGAAAGTCCAGAAGATTGTCATCATATTTTCTGCAGGGACTTGTTTATCGTGGTATTTAAAATGCAACATTTCTGAAAACATTGCAATTCCCATTTTCAGGGCAAATGTCTGTAGGAGGGTAAAGGAGCTCTTATAAGGATATGGGTAGCAGCCTGTTCTTCTTCTCGTTCATTCTCATCACTCACTTCTGACTGCCCACTGCCAGATGTTTACAAGGGTTTCTCTACTATTATACAGATATTTACCCTGAAGATGGCAACTCTGCATTGTTTACCAAAACTTTGTAATACCTTCAACAGTTGACTTGGCTTGTCCCTGAAAGTCAAAAATATACAAGGTGGACATTACCCAGTCATCATCATGGAATACATTACCCTAAAGTAGTATTCCCATTTACAAATTTGTAATTGTTTCAGGATGTTCTGTGACCAGGAATAATACTGAATATTCATACAGGGTAAGCATGACCTGGAAAGATATTCCTGCGAAGAGTGATGCAAACTATATATGTTATGCAGCTAGGAAAGATGATATTAAGGATTCACTTATGGAATATATTCGTGTTTATGGCAAGTAGAATGTTGTAAAATCACATTCCTGGATGTATTTGCATGGAACATCACAGTCACATGTTTAATTTAACATGGAAGTCCCATTTTCAATATTCTGGTAGACATCATTGTGCACATAGCAAATGTAAAAGATATCCCATATTAGTAGACTTTTGTAATTTGTCGTATTTTAAAATATTATGCCTCTGCATGTCAGCTCATGAATTAACAGTTATTAAATGAAGAAGGTTGTAGTAAGATGGAGTTGGGTACACCACATGGGTTACATGAGAAATAAATACAAGATTTTACTGCAGAGACCTTTTTTTGGAGATGTTATTGAGGAAGACTGATGTTAATAACGATTGTCACTTAAATAACCTGCATTGATCTGGATTAAAGTGTGATTAGATGGCAAGCTTATTAGGAAGCAGTGGTGAAACCATTTGTGGCCTGCCCCTGAATGAAAGATGTTAAAGTTTAGATTTCAGTTTCATGTTAATACACTAGAGTTGGAATCCCTTAAATTCAAACCGCATGAGGAAGAGATCTTTTGTTGTGCAGATATCTGCTATTAATGTTTTGAAATATTGCTGCTGTACAAATGTTCACCAGTGTCACTCAGGTTGTGCTCCTAAGTATGGATGATCCAAAATCAATTGACATTTTGCCACACAGTTAAAAAAAAGTGGTTTGAAAAGTAAGCTGACATTAGTATTCAGGAGATATAAGTGATAGAATGGCGGTGGGATAAGACAGCTTATTGTAGCCAAAAAGTTCAAAATGCATCAGTGAATGATGCTTTAGATTGATTGAGATAAGTGAAAATTCTGAAGGGGCCTTAAGATGACTGAGTATTCGAAACATGTCATTTGAGTAAAATGTAAATTGTAGTGTTGCTTACTGAAATATAAATATTGTTATTGAGTTGTAGATAAAACATTTGATAATTTAGTCACCCTAATAGAAAGAAGTTACTGAACAAGAGGTCAGATGGATTTTACTACCAGAGAGTTAATTTAAATACTGGATAAGTGGCAGCTGCTTGGCAGACTGAGAAAGAGGAAGACATCAATATTAGAAGAAAGAAATATGTTGTACTGGTGTAGTCTTAATGGTAGGCTTTAGACTTAGTAGTGTCATGTTAAAATTTTGTATGATCTGTTTGTGATAAAATCCATATAGTTTAATTTGAGCTTCATGTAAATTTGGCTTATATTGGATCTTTATGAGTGAAAAGTAAATTAATTTGGTGAGTTATAATGCAAAGCATCATTACCAGATTTAATGAAAATTCATTCATTAGTTTTGGCACTGTAATATGCAGACAGAGAGATGAATGCAGCCCCTTCTATATACACCGCTTTGTGCAAAAAAACTCTGTAACATTGTTCATTATATTATACTTATGTATAGTTAGCCTATATTTTCTGTACAAAAACAGTGTGATCTAACATGCTAATCATATTACAGATCCAGTACCTATAAGCATAATATCGAACATGAATTCTTCTGAATTGTTGATGGAAAGTGGAAGCAGTCTAGAATTGAAATGCATAGCAAATGGACTGCCAGTCCCAACAGTGAAGTGGTACAAGGTCTGTAAATAATGAAGTTCTGTATTTTTGTTGTCTACTACAGTGTGTTCACTGATAAACCAGTACATAACTGTTACTTTCTAGCTCCCAGCAGAATTGTGTGACTCACTGCCAAATGACACAAGATTTTCCCAATATGAGTCAAGTATCACTCCATGAAAATGAAATGATCTTTTATTATAAGTGGTGCCGAAAATGATGTCCTTGTGATAGTTGTGTTCCAGTTTATCAGTGAGCACTCTGCACTTTTTGAAATTGCCTGGTTGAATTTCTCTATTAATGCTGCTCTGTGGATATTATTTCCATTCATTCACTTAAAGCTTAGAATTGCTTCAATCATAAATAAATTACTCGGTATCTCTGTACATAAAATGTTAATATATATTTACCTGGACTGTCTCTATAGTCTGTCCTCATCCCTTGGTGCTTGTTGGCCATTCTCCCTGGCCTGATCTTTTTTCTAATCAGCCACTTCCTAACAGCCTAATTTTAGCCCTGAAGATGGGGGCAGTATGTTCCTCCAAGAAGGTTGGTATCTACCTAGAAGTCCACACAGTTGTATAGGTATAGTCAAAACTGATTTTTCAAAAAAATAGTTTTAAAAGTTCATCTCATGATTATTTTGTTTTAAATAAATTTTTGTTAGTATGAAGCACTGACTCCTCATTGTGTGATATTGTTGGACATCTGGAATGTACAACATCTTGCTGCAAAGTTTTGCCCTTGTTAAAAGGTGCAAACCATCCATATGGCATTATAGAGCTTATTTATCCCAGAACTTTGTCATATTTTTTGTGCCAGATTTACCTGTATAAAATAAGTTTCTTGAATTCTTCCTGTAGGATGGAATTCTTATTGGAAGTGACCCGCGTATAGAATTGAGAGATAGAAACGAAACGTTATATATTCAGTTTGCTAAACTGGAAGATGAAGGAATGTATACATGTGTGGTTTCAAATCGCCTTGAAGAACTCAGCAAATTTATAACACTTCAGTTTAAAGGTAACATACCAAATATAGTCTGATTTGTTTGTATCTCTTTGATGAATTCATATAATTCATGGATTTCCATTATTTTCAAATCCTTTAAATTATTGAAATGAAAGACAGTTAAATAGGAGACAAAATAAAAATAGAAATTTCCACATTTTGATGTCTTACCAACATACTGATATTTCCATAAAATTCATCAGGGACACGCACATATTTTTTTTCTTTTACATGTTGAATTTTTATACATGTCAGTGCTTTTTTAAGTTGAATTATGAAATTGTTCCAAGGGTCTTGGCATTTTATGTTAAATTCTGTGGTTTTAAATATGGTCCATTATTTATGTACACAACTGTATACAAATTTGAATTTTATCAGGTATATTATGATGTTTCAGATAAACCTGAAGTCAATATTCTGATACATTGCATAATAGGATTTGCTGCAGTAGTAGCAGTGCTGGCAGTTTGTCTCTGTTTTAAGGTGTACAGAGAAAGGGTATGTAGCAAAGTCTTGCTTTAGTTTCCTTGTCAAACATCTTTTATACACTGATTTATACTCTTATTATTTTCTACAACCACACACCACTCTTCAAGTTTATATTCATCAGCTATCTGCTTATTCAACTTCAAATCCTCTTATTTCCAATTGGCACATTTTCCACACAATTATGTAACAAAATTGATTAGTCTCTACTTATATATATCATGTTTCATTGTTGATTTATTATTTAATTTAGTTATCTCTGATAATCATTAATGTAAAAATAACTGACAGTGCCATTAGTTAAAAGGTATTCAGTGTAGATTGTACTTCATAGTTATGGCCTTTACCCATGAATATGAGACTGCTTGGTTGACAAAGATTACTCTGATACAATTTGCATATAGTTAATGTTATGTTTTTACATTTTAAACATGGATATATAATCGTTTGTATTCTGTCTCAGAGAATAAGGAACACTGAATACAGGGAACCAGATGATGCCATCTAAAACTTTAAAGCTTATTCTTTCTTTAGTTGCTTTTGCTTTAATGTAACTGTGTTGTAATTATACTACTTCCTGGCAGTTTTTTTGTTTTAATACAGTTTTACATTTCTTCATTATAGAAGTTACGCAAGGAGTTGGACATAGTAGGACTAGCTAACTTTGAGAAAGGTGCTTTGGAGAATATAAATCCGGAATTGCCTGTGGATGATCAAGCTGAATTACTACCATATGACAAGAAGTGGGAGTTTCCTAGGGATAAACTGAAGTTAGGTGAGTGCCTGTATTTTACACCAGTGTTAAGGATTTACCAGGAACTAAGAGAGAAAATTTGTGTGCGTGTTCATATTCATTCCAGTATGTGTGCTATGTAGTATTGTTCAGTAAGTACAGGGAGCTCTCTTCCTCTCATGAACAATTAGAGTACTAAATGAATGGGTTTCTTTGAAATCATATGTCAGTTTCAGATAACACGAAATATGACTTAAAATAATTTTATTTTGAAACTTACTTTCACATAACAGTTGGACTGTCATTCACTGTTAGTAAGTTGTACATTGTAAAACTAATATATTATCAAATGTTTTCAATTTAATTAATTTTTAAATAGTGTTTTCTATTCACTATTTAGCCATAATTCACAAATGGGCAACCAGCTATTTTCATTTGTAACACTAATGTTCTGTTGCAGTCTTGGAATTACTGTTTCTGTATATGCAAAATAGACTTGGTACCTAATTACTTTTCTAAAGCAAAATTGGAATACCTCAACCAGTATAGTTAGTAACTAGGCTACAGACTAAATGATTGGTGTTCGGTTTACAACAGGGTTTTTCTCTTCATCTTAAAGTCCATATCAGATATGGACCTGACTCCTATCCAAGGAGTACCAGGTGTGTGAAGCTAACCATTTACCTCCATCTGGTGCAGAGGACAAGAATTTGGAAGCCATATTGACAGTCCCTATACATCTGCATGGTGTGACGCTTACTTAAATAAGCACCAGGGACAAATTTAACTTTCATCTTAATTATTAAAGCTCTTTATATGTTTTGCCATACCAAAATATATATATATATATATATATATATATATATATATATATATGTAAACACACACACACTGCTTGAAACTGAATGTTGTCTCAACAAAGTGTTCATTAATAACTGTAATGATGGTAAAGTTTAGCTTGACAACTGCTGCTTTAAACCATGACTTGATAAAAGAGAATGATGTCTTGAGAACAGAGACTAACCCTGGGTTATATATGTTGTTCATCAGGCAAGCAGTTAGGTGCTGGAGCATTTGGTGTTGTATTGAAAGCTGAAGCCTGGGGAATAATAGAAGGAGAAATGAAAACAGTGGTTGCTGTCAAGATGGTCAAAAGAAATACAGATCACACATACATCAAAGCACTTGTATCAGAGCTCAAGATCATGGTCCATCTTGGTAAACATCTGAATGTGGTCAACTTACTGGGGGCCAGTACCAAAAATTTGGCCAAGAGTGAGTAAAATTAAAACTATTTTTGTGTACCTTTTTGTAACTTTATCACAAGAATTTTACTTTTCTCATATGCTAATAAGTAACTAATTTTTCCTGCTTATGATACTCCACAATCTGGTGAAACTTTTATAGTAAACTAATTTTTCATTAATATTGTTTATAATGAAACTCCATAACTAACATATCCCATGAACCACCACTTGTGGAAGACGGAATCCAGTTAGTTAAAAAATGAGAATAAACAGTCTCAGTATTAATCCAGTGTTGTTACAGATACAAATAAGAAAAACATTATGCAGTACTTAATTTGAGATTAGATTGTGGTCTTCTAGATTTTTACAATGTATAGCCTTGTGGTTGTATGCTAGCATTTTAGAGGAACATACTGCATACATTAATCTGAGATGTTGACTATTGTATATATATATATATATTGATTGTTTCAGTGGAACTGTTAGTCATTGTTGAATACTGCCGCTTTGGTAACTTACATAATTATCTGCTACGCCATCGTGAGGATTTTGTTGATCAAATAGACCCTAAAACTGGGCATATAGATCCAGCAATAGGAGTGGATCTTCTTTCAAGAAATGAATCGATTAAAAGCAAATCCAAGTAAGGGGATGTCTTACTTATATCTGCATGTATGAGCAAAGTTTAGTGCAAACAGACTGCTGCACGTACTGTTCTGTCTCATTAAATATTGGATGTAGAACTTTTTTTTGTCTTTTAATGGTCTAAAGTGTAAACTGATGCATTGTAAGTTGTATGAGAAAACACTGTGAACATCTTGTCACTGGTGAAATTGTTTGGAACCTGAAGGTAATATGATTTATTAACTGATTTCCTTTGTGAATAATGATGAATTCTTCTTTATTTCTGTAAACATTCTGGTGGCGTGAGATTCGTCATTCACTTATGATCACGAATGAATTCAGAATGTTTCAGTATCATTTAATATTGCTGTAGTGATGATTGCCACTGATTTAGGTTTGGTTCCCAAAGCATATAGAGTCTGCATGTTATATCACAGTAGTATACAGTAAGTCATTCTTCACAAGCAATTTAAATATTCTTATTAACACAAAAAATACTAATATCCTGACATTTCACATTGAACAGGATTGCTACATGTCACTTTATCATCTTATCACTGACTTCATCATACTCTTTGCACTCAAAAATGTATTAAAAAAGGCAACAAAGTGAAGCATATTTTGGCCTTCTGTAATACTCTGGAATAGGATAGTTTGCTGGAGTACTGTATTATAGATACTTAAGAAAAATAATTATAACTGTGTTCATATCAGAATGGATAATAGTCTGATGACTTGTTGGTGACTGGTTCTACTTCTCTAGCTTTATTAACACACTTCAGTTTACATTTTCCTGACACACTAACTGGCATATTTGTAGGGTAAAATATGCAGCAATATCCTTCTCCAGCAGCAGTGGGGATGGAAGTCACTCTGGTGAAAGTGCTGTGGATTACCGAGCTGCCTGTGTCTGTCCAAGTGTTCGATCTTTAGGTCCAACAGGGACTGATATCGAAATGAATCTGATCTCCATGACTCCTTCAGGTATGTTTTAAAATTATATTTTTATCATCTTCACAATAGATGTAACATTTTTACAGTGATAAAACTTACCATTATTTCCAAAATATTGGGAAAAATGTATAAGAGTACTTATTTTTAGAAACAGTAGAAGGAATTTCAAAGTTCTGAAAGTTAATATGATGAAGGCATCCATTTCTGAAGTGGGCTCCTCTATCCTGTGATGACTAAATTATGATACAGGCAGAGATGATGTACAGCTTAATATGGTCTTTGAACCAAGGTGTGGGCCTCTTATATCTCAAATTCACAAATTTTTTACTTTGTTAGACATGAAGAGTACATTGGATCCAGCTGGTATGAAATTTAAGCCTCTGGCACTGAAGTCCAGCACCATGCCACTATACTGGCAGCTCATTTCAATGCCTAATGGTGTTATCATAACAGCATCTCCTTTTTATGTTTTATATCTGTTATAGGAAGTGATTAATCAAACATTTTGAGTCCTTGGATATAATAGAATTCAGTGTAAGAAGTGTAACTTAAAATTGGGTGGTTAGCAATATAATTTCCTACATTTTTTGTTTCACCAAAGGTGAGCAGGATGAATACATGCTAAGTAACAACAGCATCCAACCAGAATGGAGATCAAATTACAAAGGTGACTATAAAGGCACCACTAGTCCTGTTTGCACTCGTGATCTACTGTGTTGGGCATTTCAAGTAGCAAGGGGCATGGACTATCTGGCCTCCAGGAAGGTAAGAATGCCTTCATATCATGTCTGTTTCAAGAAAATAAGTGTTATGTTAAAGTGGTTTTGTAACAGTGTACACAGTGACACACTTGTTAGGCCACCAGTTGTAGCAGTATTCTACCAATAAATAAACATAACCAAAAATAATATTTTATATTTCTGTATATAATATTCAGGCCTAAATTTAAAACATGTTTGATAGGAACATTTAAATGTGACTTGGACCACAGCATCAGGGATGTAGAAAGGAAAGTTTCATTGCAGTGCAGTACAGTAACATTATAGACCAGTCTATTATATGATATAGTTTATAGTTTTATTTTTCACATGTCACATTTATGTAAATTACTTGTTATTATTTAAAAAAATTATCTTAACAGATTTATATAATTTTTGTCAGCCCTTTCTTGTGAATATGCACTTAAAATACACCACATTCATTTTACCCTCAATCACTTCCATCTCATATTAATAATCAACCTGATTATCTTGAGTATTAACTACATAGAGGGTTTCATTCATGAAATAATTTAAGGACAGGCACAAACGAATTGTTTGTCTGCTGTGGTATATACAACTCAAATTTTTTGTAAACGTTCTAGTTGTGTAAGTGAGACTGTGTGCATATGAAGAATAGGGGATTTCAGTACTCAAAATGTGTATGAAACATTATTGTGTTGTGAATTATTGCAGATAATCCACATTATTTGTCTTAAACTATTGTAATCCTTAAAAATCTTCAATGTTTGAAAGATCAAAATGTATTTTTTTTTCAATTGAAGGTTATGCATGGAGACCTAGCAGCAAGAAATATTCTCCTGGCTGATGACAACGTTGTGAAAATCTGTGACTTTGGCTTGGCCAAGAGTATGTACAAATCAGATAATTATCGCAAAAAAGGAGATGTAAGTGAAAGTCCACTTTTGTGTTGATAACAGACAATTTTTTTATCATTACAGTACCTCCATGTTTATAGTAATATTGTACAAATATTCAATATATGCACATTTCAAGTTGTAGAAGATGGTGGAATACATTATTAGATAACAATTTAATTAAACTATGCAAATTTTTCTGCATTTAAACGTAAACAATGTAATGTTAAGTTGTGAAATCTACATTCCATTAATCTTGCATGCAGGGTCCACTTCCGGTGAAATGGATGGCAGTAGAATCCATCAGGGACCGTATTTTCTCAACTCAGTCAGATGTGTGGTCATATGGCATTGTACTTTGGGAATTCTTTTCACTTGCAAGAACACCATACCCAGGTAATTAATTCCTAAATATAATGTTTTATTTGTCCCAGATCAAAGACAAACCCAAAATTACACTGTTTTTTCAATATCACAGAGTGTGGCATAGAGCAAATCATTTCTGTATGTGTGTATTTGTCTCTTAATCTCATTACATCTTATTCACCATTCTTCTCTGTCCATCCACTGTCCTTTTATTCCTGTCTGTGCCATTACATCCTGCAAATTATTACTACAAAGTCTATTCACACATAAGATCATTGCTCCAAATTATTACTGCAAATCATTACTGTGTTGATTTTATTTTGCAGTCAGTGGTCACTCATTTGTGTTCTTATTTCCACACATTACAAGTATTAATGTTGTTGGCATTTATAAACAATTTATCAAATGTTATGAGATACCAAATAATTCACTTCAGCTTTATTTAATAATTTTATTTCTTAGAGCAATATATTTAGCATGAAAAATACAATTGTGTTAAGTACTTTCAGAAGGCCGTGTTCAACTTTAAGGGCATTTAACTTTGAATTTATAAGTTAATGCAATTAATCTGTGAACTGTGATATTAATGCAGAATGTAGGTAATGGGATACTTGTTGGAAAAATTTATGTTTAATGAGTAGTTCACTGTCTAGTTTATGTAAATGTACTTGAATATATGCATATTTGTTGTTATTTATTAGCATCTTCCTTAAGTACTCTAATTAATTAATTAATTAACTTCGTTTGTAGGCATGGAAGCAGATGAGAAATTGTATAATAAATTGGTGGATGGCTACAGAATGGAACAACCTCAGTATGCCCCAAAAGAAATGTGAGTAGACTATTTGGAAATAGTGATTGAATGTAATGCTTGTGCTTAATACAGAAATGGTCACAGTTAGAATCATCATCATCATTCATTCAGCAAGTCTTGTAAAGAGCAGTGGTGGGATGGTCAAATATATTTTTATTGAACTGTCACTGTTTCAAACGTACGTATGTCTTAATTTAAAAATAATAATCTTTAGTGTTTGTTGTTAATGTGCTTCCAGTTATGATATAATGATGAAGTGTTGGCAGACTCGTCCAAGCCAAAGGCCAAGTTTTGGTGACCTTGCAGAGGAACTGGGAAATATGCTGGAAGAGAGTGTAAAAAGGGTAAGGTATTTCAACTTCAGTTGCAGTGATGATTTAAATTTCTTGGTAATAAGGACTCATATGTTCTTAAGATTATTAATCGGCTGTCTTTCTGATGTCATTTGCAATTGAAATGGCTATTAGCTTATTCATGAATATCATTTTGATTTTTGATTTCTTTTTCACATATATTTGTCTTAATGACAGATGCAAGTGATTGCTGTTTATTTGGATTGATACTCTGTACAGAACGTAATGTATTTTGAAAGAAGAAGAAGTTCTATAAAAGTAAAGGATATGTGAAGATTGTAAGAATACTGGTAGAAAGTTAATGCTGTGAAATTAATCTGTTATGAGATGATAGGTTGAGGGCAGAAGGCTCTCTAAAACGGTGACTGGCAGAATGCAGGTGTCTTTTTCATGACTGTTGATTCACAGAATGTCTATAGTAGTTACTAATAATTCTTGTTAGTGCTTATCTCCTGTCTTTTCTGTGTTTATCACTACTTATGAAAATGCTGTAGTTAATCTGAAAGCCTATGGTTGATAGTCAAAATTGGGTGTTGACCATTAAAAACAGTAAAGTAGTTTTAATAATGAAAATACTTTACTGGTTTTGTTTGTTACTGGTAGAATGTTTCACTGGTAGTGAAAATAAATTCCATTTTGCTGCGCATTGACTGTCATTCATCCTTTTATCAGCATTTGGAGATCCCTGCATGTAAAAATATTTTTCATAACCTTTGAAACTCATAATTTTCTTCTTAATTTTACTAGGGTGAGAGATAGATAGAATTTGCCGAATATTATGTCCAGTGATGGGCTTAGGTATTAATAGTATTGAAACTTCAGGCTCTATTACTAATTAGATTTGTGATAGATATATTATATTATGATCATATCTAAATATGATACTCTTTCTGATTTTAGCATTATATTGATCTTAATGACCCATATATGGATATGAATGCTCAATGGATGCAGGGCATTCAGAATGATTATCTCAGCATGATGAATTCCCCATCATATGGCAACATGGTGTCTCCAACATTTGATGATGGTGACCATGAGTATGTTAACAGGTGAGGAAACATGAACATTTTCCAGTCAGCATTTTAAATGTGAGAAACAGGACACATGTTATTTAACTACATGAGTATAAAAAAAAAACAATTTAATTTTATTAATCATCATATACAACATATTTTCTACAGTGTGCATAATTTTAAAAATTGCAGTTGATAGTTCTTTGCAGATCATGCATGAACAATTCATGGATCCCATACAGAATGAAAGGAAATAGTGTTTTTGATTAAATATTTCAATTATGTAATTTCTTTGTAAATCACATTTTTAGTGAAAATATTTGTCTGTAACTTTCTTTGTTCTTGGTCTCTTTCAGTTAAGTATAGTGTCAGTTTGTAATACAAAATCAAGGCTCTCTGAATTTGTCAGTTGTCAACAATCAGTTTCTGATAAACAATTGAATAGTAATTTTTAAAAGAAGTGATCACCAACCAACCATCATTTTTCTATTATATATAAATCATCTCTTGCATGGTTCTGTACAACTATGGTATGATTCTAGAAGTGGAAACTGAAGTATTTTTTAAATTTTTAGCCCACATACCAAAGAAGCAACATTACTGGGTGGTGGAGAATGTTCTGGATACCTTTGCATGAAGAGTCCTGTACCTGAAAGTATTTTCAGCCCTAGACGAAAGGAAGACAATGTTTTCAGCTTTTCACCACATCTGCAGCAACAACGGCGACAACATAACTCTGAGACTAAAAATGCTCAGGGTATGGAAGGAAAGCCAATGCTCAGCACAAGCAGAAACAGCAGTGAGTCTGATGCAGAGTTGGATCACCTCAGTGACTTAGGCAAAGGTTTGCTATTCTCTCCCTATTTGTATTAATTTTGGTCCTGGACCCTTAACTGGACATTAATTTCAAAGGAGTCTGTAGAAACTGGATGTGGATGAATAAAATATTTTGATAAAATGCTAGTGTGCTTAAACTGTGCTGCAAAAGACAGCAGATGCTACATAAAAGTTTTACTATGTGTATGGTTTGTACTGTCTGTAGGGAGCAATTTAAATTACATTTTACCAGTGTGTGCTTCATAAAACAAGTATATAACTAATTTTTGGAGCACTAAAGCTTTAGACCATTTCATATTAGTGCTTTATGTGCAATCAATGTTAGTACTGTGCTATGCTTTATTAGATGGATGAAACAACTGAAGTGGGACATATATTCACTTATATTACTTTTTTACAATTCTTGGATCAATATCTGTGAAGTATGATTCCAGGAGGATTCCTGGGGGCTAAAATCATTTTTATAAAAAATTAATTGAAAAATTTAAAATTTCATTGGCAGGTGTCCCAGTATTGTTACAGGCATGTTCCAAAAATATAAAGAACAGATTAGAATTCTGTAAATATATTAACACAGTCTCTCTGAGCTCATGTACTGAGGAAAGTTGACACATCAAATTATATAATATAGAAAATTTGTTGCTGTATTCCAGGCATTCTAACATACGTGCTCAGACTCTGCTTATTGTTCACCACAATTTCAGTGGATGTGTTAGTGTTGTTGAATTCTGTACATAGTTTCACTATCATGTGGGGTTTTCATGGCAGTGAGAATGTTGATAGGTTTTAGCGCCATGTAGACTCAAGGCAGAAGATGGAAACAATATTTTCTTCAAAATGTTGGTTTCTACCTATGAGTCTACACAGTGCCAAAACACAGAAGATCAACATTTATTTATCGTGTTCATGTTACAGACACCAAATCTTGAGAAGGATGAGCAAGGTAAGGAACTTTTAGTTTTCAAGAAAGCAGGATATATCTGGACCAGCTGAGTAACTGTTAACTTTTCAAGGAAGTCCCTGCTATGTGAAGTTTGTTAGTTATGTAGTTAGGCATGCAAAGTAGTCTTTGAGCTTGTTTTCAGTCCTCTAATGTGAGATCTAGCACCAGGCACCGACTTTGCAATTTAACATTGTGACAATCAGGTGTTTTTATTATTTCAATTTATTAAGTGGCTCTACATGTTTTTCACAGGTTTAGGGTTCCTGAATCAAAAGCAAGAAGATGAACTGAATGACAGAGGACAGAATGACAATAACATTTCTATACTACCAAGCTTTTCAAATCCAAGCTATCAGTCAGTAATGCCAATTACATCATCTGCAGACAATTATGTAAATATGCCACAGCAGAAAAAATTGAAGAATGACATGAAGAGTAATCCTGATGAATCTCAGAATGAAAACAAAGAAGTAAACATTTCAGACCCAAATTGTGTGTCAACAAAAGAACTTGAAGAAGGGTTAAACCACAGAACTTCACCCCATTCAGAAAAGTGGGAAAATGAACTGAATTGTAAGGACCCACTGAATGGAATGAAGTATCAGAATTCTTTCTTAAATCCTAATTACCAATTAGAAATCAAAACAAATAATGTCACATAAATATTCCAAGTTATGATTGTAAGATCTCTGATGCTTCCAGTCATTTTTATTCTGATGCTGGTGATTGTCATGTGAAGAAAGAACTACGAAAAATTATTAATGCCTTACCTTATAGGGGCTGGTTGGACATGTATGTAACTTACTTGTGGAGTGTCTTATAAATATGCCAGCTATTGTTACCATACAGTGTTCTATCCTTGATTAGAGGTAGTAATCTCCAGCAGTACACTATATACATGATCTCTGTTCTAAAACACACATTTTGAATTTTCACTCTCTTATGCCCTAGAAACAGCAAGGGTGATGTGTTTGCAGTATGTGAAACATTTGTATTGAAGAATGAAATTGAGATTTTGGAAAATTTGTGTCTTTTTATACACTATTTTTTAAGTATTCTTCATAGAGACAATATTCCAGTTTTGCAAATGCTCAGATGCTGTGGAGGAATAGTTTTTGCACAAGTGGTCTTTTGTAGCTAAAATAGTTGGTGGTTAATCAGAAGAAATAATGGGTAAAAACTAATGATTTCAAGAAATTTATCCACAAACAAAGTACAGGTGCCAGGGAATATACTAGTTATCAGAAATTAAAGTAATATGGCATGTTATTTATAAGCATAAAAACATTAGTCGATAAGGAACCATTAAAATATGTCAAAATAACTATACAATATCTGTTGTAATAAAATCTGATAGCTACATATTTTCAAATTATTTATAAGTTCTTTGACAAAGCTGAAATGCATCATACTTAGAAATAATCCAGGAAGAAGTGTTACCATACTGTCCAGCAAATTTTTGTCAATAAGAGCCAAAGAGTGTTTTATTTTAGTGTTCCTTCAATCTTACATTATACAGACTTTGTAGTTACAACTTTTGCAAGTAATTTTATTTTATTTTGTTGATTAGTATATGTGCTATTGTAGGTTTAAACTTGTACATTTTGTAGTTATATTTTGTGCTGAATAATTGTATTATTTTTAGTGTATTGATTTTGATGTTAATTTGTAATAGTGTTACTTTATGATGTATGCATGCAATGTTAAGGTTAAGAATTTAATTCATTATCAACTTCATTATTCAGGAATCCATTGCCAACTGCATGGATTACATTATTTAAATATCCGAGCCATTTATATTCTTGTAAGTACTAAAATTAACCATCAGAAATTTTTACCTATTTAGAATGCAGTATATGAATTTTGTCTCTGTGTGGGTCTACTTTGGGTTGTTTTTGACAGCAATCAGTTTGTCAGCTTCAAGTACAGATGGGTGCTTAATAGAAACTGGGCATTTCAGGTCTAGAGCAGAAGTAATGGGATGGCACCTTATGCCATTTAAAATTACTTATAGCTTCAAACAACTTTCCATGACTGCTTTCTTTGTTTCAGACTTTAATTTTAAGGCTTCTCAAAAAGCATTCACCAGAGAATGGATGAAGTCCAAAACAAAGAAAGCAGTAATATAATATGTGTACAATTTGAGGTTTTCATGGTGGTGAGTCTGAAGTTGGCTGTCTTTTGAGTTGTTGTGCCATGTAATACCATCACTAATGACATCAGAGAAGTTTGCTTTGGCCCATAGACTCAGATATTTTGCTTGGAATACAAGAAGAGATACTTGATTTCAGACATAATTAATTGATTTTATTTGTCATGTATCTATGCATAAATTATAATGTTACAGGCTAATTTTATAGTTTAACAGATGGGTTATTTAACAAAGTACATTTGAATTTTTAATTTATTGAAGACTATCCTAGTAATTGCAATGAATGTCATGGATTATATTTGTTACTGAGTGAACCAAATTGCAGTAGTCTAAGTTATATTTACATTTGGATTGTAGTTATGTAGTTCTAGTTAATAGGAGTATGATTACAGGCCTCTTAAAATGGCTGAATTAAATCCTAAAATGTATTACGATGAAATTAATTCTGCATCGGTTTTAGTTATATTTTTAAAGTAGACCTGTGCAACATGTGATGCCATAATTGATTCTTGATACTGAGTTTGGTCCTTCCTGTTTACCATTTAATTAGTCAGATTCAGAAAATTATTACCCATTCAATATGGAATAATTTTAAATTTAAGATTTACTTTAAATCAGACTTTCTTTCAATATTGTTTCTGTTTCTTGTCACAGTGAATGTAGCAGAAAGTTGTAACATGCAGTGCTATATATGAATATGTTAGGATTAAGAATATAGTTTTGCTTTATTCATATATAACTATGTTTTTAATTGGCTAAGAAATTGTATTTCTTGCTTTTCATGTTGCCATATTTTACCTATATATATTGCATATATGAATAGAAAATGTACCTGCTTTTGTTGTTAGATAAATTTTCAGATGTGTCATAATTGAACTTATTTGAATTCTGAGCTGAGCTCATTGTATTCTGTACAAAAAAGTGATGTCATCATGTGACGCCATCATCCTTATAGTTTGCCATGTAGTTACTCATGCATTCCAATCATAAATATGTTGTCTTTATGTTAATTTGTAAATTAAAATGTACTTAATACCTGGGTAAGGAAAAACAAAGATTAATGTTATCACCTTTTCTGTATATTTGTGTATCATCAGCAATTCTTTTATCAGAATGGCTAATTTTCATTAAACCATGAATACAAATTGTTTATTTTTCACCGATCCATACTTGCATTGTTTTAATCCATTGACAATACTAAAATTGGGAAAGTAAACTTTTACCAGACTACACGGTGCAACAACCTAGCAGACATTCATTTTGGGTATATAGGATTTTTTTTTTTTTTTGCTTTTGCTAAAACAAAGAACATCAAAAAAGGTTAAGAATGAAATAAGATGGAATTATCTGATCCAGAATAGGAGCCATTGGTGAGTTGTTGCAAACACAGTAATTAAGCTTTTGGTTCCACATAAGAAAGTGAAGGGTAGCTCAATCAGTTTTGTGACAATTCGATCCCCTACGGGGACAGAGGATTTTTCCTTTAGCCTCTGCGTCCAGACCGGCTCTGGGGCCCACTCAGTCTCATCCAATGGTTAGAGGGGTCCTTTCCCGGGGGTGAAGCGCGGCCGGAACGTGACGCTAGTGCCGAGGTTAAGAGTGGATAGGAGCTATATGTCCCTCCCTCCAAGCGCCTACTTGGTGTATAGTGGGACAGCTTTATAAGAAAGCGAAATTTCTAACGTGCTAAGCGACGATTAGTTTCCTGAAAAGAACGCAGTTACAATCACAACCTATAGATGGTAGCAGTTGTCCAATCTATCAATTACGGACGACTGGGTTATTTCATCAGACCATCGACAATCGCACCACGGCAAGGTGTAACTCCTTGGTGAGGGTCGATAAGTTTTATGATCGATTATTCTTGTATTTGTCGTCGAGGGTAGGAGAACTATTAACGTTTAGTAATATTTCGTCGTTTGTAGTTTGTTTTCATTAATTTAAGAAGTCATAACTGTGCTCTGAAGGCCGTAATCAAAATGGTAGGTAATTTAGTTGAATTTCATTGTTATAATATCACAGTTAAGTCACAAAACAAATTGAAAAGAAAATGCTTCAATGGGGCTGTAGTGACTTGCAAAATATGCCCTAAATGAGGCTGATTTTTTCAGCTTGTTTGTGATAGATACTAGGTGTTCCATGTTTGTACATATTCTATAAAGCCACACGTAAACTTCAATATATGTTAAACAAGCTATAAAATTGTGGCATTGACATATAAATTTTGAAACATCATGTTATCACAGATTTCATTGCCACTTGATGTTAGATTGTGTTATAATTTATCTCAACAGAAAATATCATTGGATGCTTTCTTCTGTATCCCTCCGTACACCACATAGGATAGAATTTATATTCCATAGATCATAGGCCTAAGCAAACATGTTGCAGCATAAATACAATACTTGAAGATTTCTGTCTTCTGGGTTATTGCGCTGTGTAGTCTGGTCGATGTTAACCAACGTTTCAGAGGTCATACTGCCTCCGTCATCAGGGCGATGAATATTCATCGCCCTGATGACGGAGGCAGTATGACCTCTGAAACGTTGGTTAACATCGACCAGACTACACAGCGCAATAACCCAGAAGACAGAAATCTTCATATTCACCGCTGTGAGAACCTCAAGTCTTACAATACAATACTTGTTTCACTTCTCACCACATTCTTTTAGAATCATGGGGGTGATGTTTGTTTTCTATGTCATTCAGTAATATGTCAGTTGGTAAAACTGTAATTTGTTGTGCATGTGAAAATAGAATGCTGAGAAAAGGGATGTGGAATGAGGTAGAGTATGGGAGGTGGACGGGATAAGGAACTGGACCCAGTCCTTCAGTTTTCCCTAAGGTGTTTAACATGATATCTGCCACGGAGGACACTGGTGCCTGCTTATACATTTTTTATTATATCTTTACTTCATTACTGCATATGCACCAACCAAGCAAATTTTTTCTTGCTTGTTTGACTCCTATACACTATAGTTGCAGGTTAAATTACTGCTCTTGGCATGAGTATATGTTTATGGGCTCAAAATGTGCTGCCATATTTAATTTTTCACGTGTCTAGGCAATTACTATGGCTGCACAGTCAAGGGTACACATAGTCTTGAACCTCAAAGATTAGCATTCATGTTACATCCTACTCTTGGAGTGGGTGTGTGTGTGGTCTTGTATGTTCTGTAGATAGGAGTCTTTGCAGTGGACTAGTTTACTATTCATGGGGCCATGTAGAATGTCCAACATATTGAATTACAGTAGATTCCGGTTAATTGGGCCATCAGTTAATCTGGACAGCTGTTTATTTGGGACAAATCTTAAAGAACAGAAACAAATTGAAAAAATAACCGGAATTTGCTCCACTTATTTGGGACACCGTGCCGTTGTTTTCTATCTAAGGTATAGCATTCTGTTCTTTGGATTTTATTTCAGATATAGAAACTTAATTTTTGTCTTCTTTTTTCTTTTCTTTTTTTCTTCTTCATACACTCAGAGTTTTGGATTGTCATCATTGAAAGTCAAGCCCACTGGCACAGAGAGAATTGAACTGAGTGAGGGCACATATGGTGTTCCTGATGTTATGACATGTGGGTAAGTAAGAACATTTTTCTTTTCTAATTTAAGAATTGTAATTGCAGCTGCTTATTGGAAATTGGCTGTAGATTAGTTCATTATAATATGTTTAAGACTAAGTAGTATTTGGAAATTATAGATCTGTTATTTATCATCATCATTATCCTCCTACCCTGTGTGATGAGTATTTATACCAGACTGATCAAATCTTAGCTTAGTTGAATGCTCACATACAAGTACAACACTTCTTTCATGAAATACATCACACCGGGCAAAACAGTGTGAATTAAGAAGAGTAAGGGAATGTGGTAATACAATTGGCATGCAAATTTATACATACTGAAAATGTATGTGCATAGTGTATTTACTCTTCTGATTTCTCCTAATAAGTAAAGTAAAGTTTGTCCCACTCTACGCCATGTAGGCGTTTGGGGTGAGTGGAGGTATAGCTCCTCTCTTTCTTGACCTCGGCACTAGATGGGGGTGAGTGGTCAGCATCACGCCCCGGCCGGCTTTACCCCCGGGAAAGGACCCTGGTACCCATTGTAGAGGAGGCTGGGTGGGCCCCAGAGCCGATCTGGACACAGAGGCTAGAGGAAAAATCCTCTGCCCCCATCGGGGATCGAACCCCGGTCGTCCAGCCCGTAGCTAGTCACTATACTGATTGAGCTATCCCGGCTCATTTTGAGGATATAAATGGAATACTGATGCATAAACCAGCATTGATAATGGATTGATATATTACTGACTAGGTTCTTGTATATTTTACAACAAAAAACTGAAAAAATGTATGTATCATGAAATATTTTTCTGTTGTCAACATTTCAGGGTTAAAAATGTGTCTTACTGAGAAATTGTAAAATTGGGGTTTCATTGTACAAAGTAAAATAATGGTGGTAGAAATGTGTACACTATTATACATGCAAATGTAAATTTACATTAAGCCATCATAGATACAAGTATGTATTTTCAGTTCAAAAAAATAAATGTCATGATTTGCACATGCCAAATAAAGTCACTTTTTCAGTCACTCATGTGTCTATAATTGACTTTGTTATTTAGGCTTGAAGGAACAAAATCAAAGTTGGCACCAGCCCATCCTCTGCAGATGTCAGAAATGAAGGTAAAAAAACCCAACACTTTGACTTTATGTATGCACACTTCTATTCTGAAGAAATATTATCCCAGTGTTGTAGATACATGTAGATTGTGTTTTCTTCATATAGTAGTACTTGTTTGTGTTTGTCAGTTTGCAGAAAATAAAGAACGGATGAACATGGCGATGCTGCGTAACATTCAGGGTCTTCATGCACCATTACAACTCACCATGGAGCTCCAGGCAGCAAATAAAATTGGACGATTACCATTCTTGCCAAGCTCAGGATTTATGAGTGATATACTGATGGGTCGTGATGAAGAGATGGGGTTTGAGGACTTCCTGAATACAGTAGAATTCCGTGAACAGATGGCACAGCCACATGCTGTTCTTGAAAAACAATTGGGTTTTCTTTAAGTGTAAGGCTTGATTTATTTATTTGTTGTATTTCAATCCAGTAATAAAATTACAGTTAAGGGTTGGGGAATTTTAATCCTTTGTGTCCTTTGCACGTTTTATTTTGCATGGCCTGGCATTTATATCTTAATTAATGGTCATACTGTTAATATGACCTGATGGAGTAACTGGATTGTGTTGCATTGCATCATATCAGATTCAGCATGGGAAACAGTGGGTTAATATTCAAATGAGATTTTTGAGTCTGTTGGTAACTGTTACCATAAGTGGTTGAGGAATTCTGTGCGTGCATAGTGGCATCTTCTTTCTTGTATATGAAGTACTACACATTATCACAGTATTTATATTCACCTTTCATGTTTCTTTGGTGTGATACAGCCTTTCATATGGTTGCAATGTCACACTGTAGCATGTGAATGTAACAGATGGTGATTCCCATCATATGCTCATGCAATTGCTTGTTCATCATGCTTCAGCTTTTTTACCTCCCTTCTGACATGCTTTTCAGACATGATTTTGAGTTATTTATGCTAATTTCACAAGAGTTTATGCCCCTTTTCCATGGTTGGCCAGGTATATACCTGGATCATACTGTAGTCTTGTGTGTATTTAGGTAAGTTTTATGCTGAAGTGATAATGAAAGATACATAACTTAATTGTTATGATATTTTGGAAATATGTTCATGTCGGTTGAAAAACATTCATGAAAGAGAAGTTAACATGTAAATTATATCAGTATTTGTGAGTATGAGAGGAAAAATGAAGCTATACACTCCATCTTCTACTGTGTATATTACATTATTTACTTGTAGCATTAGTTTACACATTATAGCACTACTTTTTTGTTATTTCAAAAGCTGATGCTTATGAAAAATATTTGGGTTATTTCACAGTAAATGATCATAGCTGACAACCTGTTATGTATGTGTGACATTCCTTAAGTTTGTGGATGATTAAAAATGTTAGCATCCTTTGTCTTCCAGTAAATTCAACAGCAGTGCTTAAAAATTGCAGTGGCATTTTTATACATGGCTATGAGACTCCGTTTTTGGATGTTTGAAAGCTAATGAAGTTATGTTTCTAATAGTGTATCACAGTTTGTGTCTGTTTTATTTTCAAGGCTGTTATATTTAACCCTTGACTTTGATATATACTTTTTTTTAAAGCCAGGTTAGAAATTGTGTCTTGGGTCTTGGTATGTTTATATATTGTCCCCAGTGCACTAATGTCTCATTGCAGATTTTAAACTTAGTTTGCATATGTGACTTGTTAAGATGTGTATGTTCTCAGCACACTTTGATATCTGTAATATTTAAGTGGAGACAAACAGGTAATCCATGGATCTTGAAACTTCCCAAGTGATCTGTTTGTTATTCCTAAAGAAACTGGGGTGCATAACATTTAAAATGTGGGATGATAATTTTACAGATATATATAATACATATAAAATAGATTACTGATTCCATATTATAGTGAAACTCAGTGTTTTTTGAAGATTTGCATTCTGATGAAGAAAAAACAAGCCAACCCTGCACTCTGCTGTTCTTTAGAAGAATCTCTTGTAAGTTTCCCTTCATCAGCTAAGTGCCCAGCCAAGTCAGGGTGAAGTCTCAACACTTCCTCATCACCTGCAGAAATCATTAACTTGTGTGCAGTTCATCCACAGTAATAACAAAAATGTAATAAATTGTGAAACTTTCCTAATGTATATGAAGAAACTACTATGGTAAGTCTAGTTTTTCTTTCAGTTTGGTTAGGGATTGTGGTACTTCTTGTGATTGAAAATACTTTTATTTTGTTTCTACTATCATAGGATAGCTCAGTCGGTATAGTGACATAATTATGGGTTGGTTGACTGATATTCTATCCCCAGAAGGGCAGAATTTTTCTCTTTGGTGCAGACCAGTCCAGCTCTGGGACCCAACCAGCCTTCTATGCAGTGGGTATGAGGCTCTTTCCTTTGGGGTAAAGTGATCAGGGTGTGAAACCTAACCACTGACCTCCATTTAGAGCAGATGTTAAGAATGCATGGAGCTTTACATCCACCAAGGAGAACTACCATTACCTTTACCTTCGCTATCATGTTTGGGGTCTTTCTTCAATGTAACAGTAACCTCTTCCATTGATTAATGTTTGGTTATTTAACAATTTTGTTTTGATTGCATAAGTTACTTAGTGTCATGAGATGGGGAGATCTTGGATGGTGAATAGGTAAGGATATCAGAAGAGGTGGATTGTCTTGTTCCAACAACTACAGAGTCTGAGGGAAAGCACAGAAATGTCAGTCATGAAAGCAGCTAGTACAGCAATGATTTGTAATGGGTACCTCCCAAATACATGCCTGTGGAATTGCAGCTACAT